>NW_028277880.1:0-300000 GCF_059751315.1 Micrasema longulum
AAAGAAACTACGATTAGCGGCCGATCAGTTCGCGGACGAATAATATAGTGACGAGCACCTACGCTCGGGAGGAACCGGTCCTCCTAAAAGTGATTCCCGTCATGTTGAGTGGTCCGCGAGGACGAGTGAACGCGTACGCGTTACTGGATGAGGGATCAACCGTGACATTGATTGACGCAAAAATAGCAAACGACATCGGCGCGCCGGGAGAGACTCGAGGATTAAAAATCCACGGTGCCGGCGGAATGTGCGTAACAGATAGTGCATCAAGAAAAGTCACAATTAAAGTGCGCGGAGTTACGGAAGATTTATTCACTCTCCGCGCAAACACAATACAGAAGCTGAGTCTGCCGCTACAGCCCGTGATTGAAGGGGAAGGCAGGATGCGACAAGTGTGCCCGCAGTTACTCATCGGCCAAGATAACGCCTCTCTCATAGTGACGAGAGAGGCACGGAGATGCGGGGAATACATCGCCTCAGTGACAGCCTTAGGAAAGGTGATACACGGTGGGCGGACACGCCAGACTAACGCCAGCATACTAATGGCGCTTAGTACAGAACAGAGACTAGAAAATCTAGTTAAACAGAATTACGCCGTCGACGCGTTAGGTATAAGTTCGACAGCCAAGATATCGCGTCAGGAGGCGCGAGCCACAGAAACCATGAGAGCCACGACACGTTTCCTACCGCAAGGACAGTACGAGACAGGGCTACTATGGAAAGACAATCGAATATGTTTACCGGATAATCGCCGTACAGCGCTGAATCGATTTTTAAGCATAGAGAAAAAGTTCAGTAAAAACAGTGAATTCGCCGCGGCTTACAAGTTAAAGATTAAAGAATATCTAGACAAGGGGTATGCCCGGGAACTGACGCTGGCTGAAAGACAAGACACTGCGAGTGGGCTTTGGTTTTTGCCGCATTTCGCAGTGACAAACGTGAATAAACCGGATAAAATACGGATAGTATTTGACGCCGCCAGCCGCTGCAACGGGAAGTCATTGAACGACATGTTGGCCAACGGCCCGGACCTTCTCTCATCGCTTATGGGAAATATAATGCGATTTCGCGAGGGAAAGATCGCGCTGGCAGCAGATATAAGGGAGATGTTTCTCCAAATTAAAATAAGAAAAGAAGACCAGAGGGCGCAGCTGTTCCTCTGGCGCGATAGTCCCGAAGAAGAAATTCGGGAAATGATTATGACGTCGATGACGTTCGGCGCGGCGTGTTCACCGAGCAGCGCACAGTACGTGAGAAATCAAGTCGCAGAAGATCACGGGCAAGAGATGGCCGCCGCCAGGGATGCTGTGCGAAATAAATTCTACATGGACGACTATATGGATGCCGTAGACAGTGCAACAGAGGCGATACAACTGCGCCACGATGTCAGCGAACTACTACGGCGGGGCGGATTCATCCTCGCGAATTGGGCGAGTAATGATCCCTCCGTAATGGAAGCGATTCCTTCAAGTCTGAGAGGGAAAAGCGCACGCGAAATAATTAGCGGAACCTCCGTGACAGAGAGGGTCCTCGGCATCAAATGGGACCCGGTGACAGACGAGTTTCAATTTAAATTTAAAGTGTCACGGGAGGTTCCAACAGAGAGGCCTACAAAACGGCAGATGCTAAGTGAAGTTATGAGCATTTTCGATCCACTCGGTTTCGTAGGGTGTTTGACAATACGCCCGCGAATACTGCTACAAGATGTGTGGCGCTCCCACATAGAGTGGGACGAACAAGTGAATGAAGAACACGCAGAGAAATGGCGCACTTGGGTGGACATATTACGCAATACCGAGTGCGCTATACCGCGGCGCGTATCGAGCGCCAAGGGCAAGCCAGTAGAGCTGCACGTATTTTCCGATGCCTCGGAGCAAGCGAGCTGCGCCGTAGCCTACATCGTGGAGGAGAACGCCGCCGGAAGAAATGCGACGTTCATGGCTAGCAAGTGCCGAGTTAGCCCGCTACGAGCGCTATCAATTCCACGCCTGGAATTACAAGCCGCGCTCATGGCCGCACGACTGGCGGCCACAATCAAGAAAGAATGCGGAAGTAATATACGCGAAACCTACTACTGGACAGATTCTACTACGGTGCTGTGCTGGGTCCAGAGTGATTCGCGTATCTTCACGCCATTTGTAGCCCACCGCCTAGGGGAAATAGATGAGCTAACGAACGCTCAAGAGTGGCGGTGGGTACCAGGAAAGAAGAACCCCGCTGATCTCGGGACGCGGGACGGCGAGATACCAGACATCTCCCCGGCCGGCATGTGGTTCAGTGGGCCGAGTTTCATAAAGAAAAATAAAAGTGAATGGCCGCCGCTCAAGATAATAACGGCGACCCCGGATACAAGCAGTGAAATAAAGTGTGCGAACAGTGCCATCGTGATGACAGCCCTCCCGGACGAAAGAAGATTTTCCTCCTGGCGGAGACTGATCAGGACTACAGCGTGGGTGTTGCGCTTCATAAACCACTGCAGGAAAAAGAATACAGGAAGCGCGACACTCATCGCCCCGGAACTCAAGGCATCAGAGAGGGCGTGGATACTTATAAGCCAGACAGACAGTTACCACGCCGAGATAGCCGCAATTAGACGGGGGGAGTGCCTCCCGCGGAACAGCCGCCTGCTGGGTCTCACTCCCTACCTCGATAAAGATAGCGTCCTCAGGATGGGAACGCGAATTATGGAAGCGCCCGCGGTGAGCGAGCAACTGAAGGCGCCCGTCATACTGGACGGAGCGCACGCCTATACGCGTCTATTGATAAGGCATTATCACGAGTCGCGGCAACACGCAAGTACAGAGCGGACACTCAGCGAACTCAGACAACAGTTCTTTATAACACGATTACGGACAAATATAAGGAAAATTATATACGAGTGCCGCTACTGTCGAATACAGAAGGCCCGCCCGCAGCCTCCGCTCATGGGACAGCTGCCTGCCGGCCGACTCGATCATCACGTAAGGCCTTTTACCCACTGTGGGGTGGACATGTTCGGGCCCGTATACGTAACTATCGGAAGACGCCGGGAGAAACGATACGGGGCCCTGTTTACGTGCATGGTTACGAGGGCCGTGCATATTGAAATTACACCGTCGTTGAGTACTGACTCGACGGTGCAGGCCCTCAGAAGGATGGCGGCCCGCAGAGGACATCCGACAACGCTCTACTCGGACAACGGGACGAACTTCAGAGGCGCAGACAAAGAGATGGCGGCCGCCATGAAGGAACTAGCCCACGATCCCGAACTACAGAACGAGGCGACAAGGAGAGGGATCAAATGGGTGTTCAACCCGCCATCGGCGCCACACATGGGGGGAGCCTGGGAACGGCTCGTCCGGTCGATAAAGGGGGCGCTTATGGTGATTCTAAAGGAACAAGCCCCCCGAGAGGAAACGCTAATGACAGCGATAGCGGAGGCCGAGTACACAGTAAACACTCGGCCCCTAACCCACGTCTCGCTTGATAGCCGAGACGACGCTCCGCTGACTCCGATGCACTTTCTCATCGGGTCGAGCGGGGCCCAGCCGCATCTGGCCGATTACAGAGACGCGCCGCCCGAACTGTGCCTCAGAAAACAATGGCGGGTGGCGCAGAAACTAGCCGACGCATTTTGGAAAAGATGGATGAGGGAATATCTCCCGACGTTGGCACAGCGACGGAAGTGGCAACAGGCCGCCACACCGATCATGGTCGATGACCTGGTCATAATAACGGACGCCGCCCTCCCGCGGAATGAATGGCCGCGGGGACGCGTCATAGCAGTCACACCAGGGAAGGATGGACAAGTCAGGAGCGCCCGGGTCCAGACAGCCACCGGAACCTACACACGACCCGCCGTCAAGCTCGCCGTGTTGCAAATCAAGGACGACGTCGGCGCAGAGATGCCTCCTCGGCAGGGGGGAGTGTTGCCGACGTAAAAGTACATGCACCAACTTGGCGGCCCTTCCTGGGGTTTTAATGTAGCATAGGAGGCTTCAGTATGTGTAAGCGATCTACCACCTCCTCAATAAAGACTAGTATTTGTCACTTTCGGGGGTGGTGATCGCCATACTGAAGCCCACATATAGATTAGAAGTCATGAAAATATTTGTATGCCCATAATGTGTTTTTATGTTGTTCTGTATAAGTGTTGATCGCCGCGCGGTCGGCGGGGAACTGCGGCCGGTAGCGGGAGGGTGGGGACCTTATACGTGGCGCGAGAGAGACCGATAGAGCCGGCAAATGTGCTCGCTATCTCTCTCGCCGCGTGATTGGTCAACCTAGCACCGCCCGCTATTGGCCTAGCCCACCGCCGCACGGCAAAATGTTGTATATATAGCCCCGCCGGGGAAAAATAAAGTCAGTCATCTCACCACACTACTAAGGCTTCTTACTCTCCACTTCACCTCCCTACCTCGCTTCAAACCGGACCTCATCGCCACCTGGATTCGAACACCGCTACCCCCCTGGACTTGGAACTCGGATACTCTTTGGATTGGATTTTGGACCCCGGATAATTTGGACCCTTGGATACTTCCCCGGAACACACCCCGCCGTTCCCACCGACGGAGAGATACCGGCCTTACAACCCGGTTGCCTGACTCAGGATTGCGGCCGCCAGCGCTACTCGCTAGCGACCCCGCAAGGGATCTCTAGGCGACGATACCTCCCCCGGAGCTTATCGTTCGTCGGCCGAGGCCCGCCTACGCCCGGCCACTCTGCGTTTGACACCAGCACCTATAGAAATACAGTTCTTGTGACGGGCGCGATTGCTACGGACGAAGCAGTGATCCGCCGCGTCTGTTACAGGCACTATAGCCAATATTGAGCCGCCTTGGCCTCTATTGACTTTCGCCTCCAACTCCTGTCATCTGCTGCAAGCCTCTGCTTAGAATTTTCCAGTTGTTGGGATGCATCCTTTTTGTGTCATCTTTCCAGCGCTGACTTGTTCTACCGACCTTTCTGCCTCGTGTGTGCCCACCTAGGACTCTTTTGATATCCGTGATGATGGCATTCTTTGCACATGTCCAACCCATCTTAGTCTAGTCTCTGATGTTTACAGATAATAATGCCATCTCAATGAGGAAGTTCAGTAGTTTTTTATTTATTTGTTAATAGACTATCAAACTAAGCTAAAATGTATATGTATTATCATAGCCATGCTTTTTAAAGTTTTGTAATTTTTAAATTATTCCGCACATGATGTCACTCTTCAGTGAGTTGTCCTGATTGGCAAGTTGGCTTCCCAAAAATCAGGAATATATCACAACACTTATCATTTATTGATTGAAAAGAATTCATCACATTTAAAGAAGATAATTTAAATGAATTATTTCATACAGTTTAGAGAAATAAAGCCTTGCAATTTAATGCTCTAATTTTCACCACGCGTAAGAAAACATTTTTTATATTCAATTACCCATAGCACTGAACTTCATCACTTTTAATTGAACATTTCTGATGAAGCTTGATAAACAAGTCTTTCTTTATTAATGTTTAAAGAAATAATTATGTGCCCAAAAAATTCAATAAACGATACTAAATATTTGTATAGAACCACCTACCGGTTTCGGGATGGGTTACATCATGAAACCGAAAGACATAGAAAAGTCGGTAAGTGGTTATATAAAACATTTATTCGGTAAGTTTTTTCTTGGTGAGGCTACAATTTTTATTAGAACTTTTGTTATGAAGATTTGGTTTTAGAACAAGATTGAGCAATCGACACAGGGTTAAATAAAAATAAACAACAAATGTGATTGCATGAATTTATTTTCAGTTAAGTGGCTGCATTGAAAACAGCCAAAACACCACCAGTTCATTTCATATTTTAAGATGTTAGAAAACATTTCAAATAACAATCAAATGTCCTGCACAAAAAAACGTGTCGGCTAAATATAATTTGTTATTACAGGAAGACATGGCCTAATAAGGCTAGATACTGTTGAATATTTGTACCTGTGTATTAAAAAAATATATGTAACAATGAAATAAATTAAATGTGATCAAATTGTTGATAAATATTTGTACAGGACAAGTGACTGAGTCAGTAAACAGTCGAGATTTAAAATAAAAAAATATCTGGTGATTCAAAACATTTCACAACTTCAATGATTAAAATTTTGCAAAAGTACTGTTCGTTACATTTTAATGAACAAGTTTATAAACATTATAAAGAATTGAAAAACACCACTTTACTGTAATTTAGCAAGTGATGTACAATGTTACTAGTGAGGTGGTGAAAATAATATTTGTTGGTCCAAGCTTGCTGAGAATTACTGAAGTGCTTCTGGTGAAAAACCATTTTTAAACTGCAGTATTGAATTCGCAAGTGGGTAACAAAGTTTTGGCACTTTAAATCTTCGTACTAAAATTTTTTAATCTGTAATCAAAATTATTTATTCCGAAAGTAACTTGCAAAATTCAATATTATATAACTAATTCCTAATTTGATACATTATTGTTTCAATATCAGGGCACTAAATGGTATATGATTTTTTTTTTTTTTTTATGTTTACTCGACACACACATACGACAACAAAAGTTGTGTAAATAAACATTGTGAATACATTGCGTGTTACTATCTTACTACATGTAACTTTCTTCTGAAAACATATTGTTAACACAGCTAAACTTTACGATGTGAAGAGTTTACATTTCATCATGATTTTAATTTGCACAAGCTGAAGCTTTTATCCAAAGATAGGAAAGTTAACAAAATACAGAACTTACGAGGAAAATATTTAGACAAATAAATTTATGAATTAGTTTATGTCAAAATATTTTACCCGTGTTAAATATTACGGGTGATTTAATTAAGACATTGTAATTAATAGTGAGGACAGACCATTCAAATTAAAGGGCATAGAAGAAATATTGACTAAGCCACTAACTACCGACTACAATATATACCGTGACTCTGTTAGTGTTCAAAATTCAGTTGGAAATAACAATGAAATTAAAACCCTACAAAACTGTCAATAATAGATATAATATTTTATATAAGACACAAAAATTGAAGACACTATATTTTTTTTAATGAAAATGTCATCGCTAGATAACTGAAAGATGCAGGTACACATCTTCGTTACATAAACACAATATATTAGACAACCAGTATCATTTGCCATATGTATTAGCTGTCATTTTTTTTTTAAACCATTAAATATACGTAATAGATAAAATATAAATAATTCCAGCTTTGAGCAGAGCAAAACGAAAAATGTTTTAAAATGTGAAAAATAAAATCTTGCATTTTTGCTATACAATGTTATGTACTCCACTCAAAAAGAAAATATTTAAAAATACATACTCGCCCAATACGGAACTATCCAAAACTAAAATTAGGTATTATGATGTTAACTCGTAAGTTGGATCTTGATCTTGTACCTAGATACACCGTTTTAAAAATTATAATA
This sequence comes from Micrasema longulum, assembly GCF_059751315.1. Lineage (NCBI taxonomy): Eukaryota > Metazoa > Arthropoda > Insecta > Trichoptera > Brachycentridae > Micrasema > Micrasema longulum. Next base: position 7,401 of record NW_028277880.1, read on the forward strand.
CCATTTCTTATTTTTTTTGGATGGTTTCACATTGGTCGCAATTTCTCCATTGATACATGAATGAACAGTGGATACAAAAGATATTCAAGTTCTTATAATGAATATTTATATTATAAAACAAATATATACATACATACATAAAATAGTTTTATACAAGAGAAAGTAATGTTTCATAGTTCTCAGAGAGGATTCCTCGGGTGTTAAGTGTTTCAATATCAAATACAACACTACTTCAATACAGAAAAATAAACGTTAATATTGAAGCATCGCTATATTCATAAAGTAAAATAATATTACAAGGCATTCGATCCTTGCTAGCATAATATATAAAATAATGATAAATAAATTTAAACATCATCGAAGCATAACGATCCCCCTTCCAAGATCGCCTACAGAATACAACTGTCAGTTGCATTACACACTTACTTTGTGCTCCGAGTCGAGAGGGAAGCTTTCCGGCTGGTTTCACACTGATCACTCTTCCCTCTACTTGCACTGGACTCAATCGGCACTATGTTGTAACAATTATAGAGCTTTTCAAGTCTGCATTTTAAGCGAAACAAGCCTTTTCCACAAGGGCTGATGAACGCGAACGTAGTCCATCCAGAACAACTTCCTAAAATCATGTTTATTCCTCCATTTCTGGGATCTGTAAAAGTAAATGTTACTAGGCTTTATTAAAATAAACATGACTTTAAAACATTGTAATGGAGAACACGACACGAGCTACACGTCGGATGTTACGAGTTATTATATACTTAGAATTAACTTAACATACAATTTCCTCATCCAAACACACATTCGCACCACCCTACCTTAACATCACTTTTACGCAAACTTTGTACAAAGTTTTCCTTTTTTTTTTTTTAAATGAACATTTACTTTATTTGACCTGATATTAGTCAACACGAGTGGCGTTCATTTTAACAAATATAAATATTTATATTGTAACAGAACATTAGTGAACGATAACTTTAAAAAAATACCATATTTTGAAAAGAATTGTGTAACTTTTTGGAAAATTTATTTGAATCGGAAACTTAACTTAAATGCATTCACTTCTTTTGTTCTCCGTGAATAGGTTTTTAAAAGTGAATATACAAAATAAAAACCACATCGCCCGCTCTTACAAGATCCAATGTGACATTCTACGAAAGAAGTCAAAAAAAGGAAACATACACACACAAAGTGATTTTATTTCACAATAAACATTCAGACAATTTTTACTTTTCTTGCCTGGGTATAAAACAAATCAATACCTTTCAACCACACAATCATTTAATAATACATATTTAATAATCGTACATCATTTTTGCCATATGGAGCAAAAACTCTTAATGTTTAAAAAATGTATTAGTAAACAATACACAAGTCCAGTGACAATAATATAATAGGGTTTATCAGGTGTATTGTTTGCCTAATCATTTTGAAATAACAGTAATATTTTACTAAATTTTAATTCAAAAGAAAATAGCTCATAATTTTCTGAGTTAACACAAATACATAATATTTTTTAAGGACAGGAGAAAATTTTTATAAATCATAATGGAGTGTAATTAACACATTTAACTATACATGAAATATACGATACATTGCACTATACAATTGAATTATTTTTAATATTCCGTTGATGTTAATATTTACGAACCAGATTTATGGATCAATAAGATAATGAAAACAAAGGTAAAAATAAGTTATTTTGTAATATTATTAGCATTAATATTTATTTAGTTACAAGAAGTTAGAAGTTTCTAACTGATAAATGTAATAAATAATTATATTATGTAATACATAATTACAAGACTAGATGAAAATAATGAAATTATCAAAATACCCACATTGGGAAATGTCGGTTATTGAAAAATATTGCAAACAAACGTAACTGCGGTAGACAATGCGACGCATTATCATATTTGGTATGGATGAGGTTAAAATACGAACAAACATACTCTGATTCTATACTGGAGAAGTTAAAATATAGTTACTTTGAATATTACAAGTGCAAATCTACAGTAAAAATACATTTTTGACAGTGAAAATTAAACAAACCCAATAATTTTAACAGTATACAAATCATTAATAATTAAATTAACCGACGAAATATAAATATTAAACAATTCTATACAGGTTTTTGAAACGAAACAGACAAATAATTTTTGGCTTAGGATGGTATGTAACATAATGCCCAATATGCATTCCGTTGTATTCCAATTTCCTTTAACCTTTTGTTCATTCACAAAATGGTTATTTGCTACGGCCAAAGTATTAGACCCCAATAATGTACATGTGTCAAAGAGTTTTGTCCAAAACACATAACGGAAAATTTAAATGTATTTATTTACAAGGTTTTTATCATCCAAAAGATGACTTACTTCCCAAATTATCTATGAACTGGGTTATTTTTGATGATAACAATTTCAAAGCCCCCTTCGTTCAACACAATTTTAATATCTACTGGACGTCTTTCTGGTAATATATATTGGGACTGTCCATTTAATATGCCTCGTGAGGCTTCATAAAACAAAAAATACAAACAATAAGTTCTGTAATCGATAATAGATGTCGTACAAACTTGGGAACTCGATACCGTACCACCGTATGCTCGACACCTATTACCAAATACGACATTCTCCAATCTCAAGGATAAAGTAGGGAGACGATTACTGAAACTCTTCATTGCCGGTTAAACTACAAATACTCGAGGCGTGTTTTTACAAATGATTGTACATACAAGCGGTATCCTTAAGATTGGAGACTTTATATTGGCTAATTATTCTAAAGAATCATTCCTTACGGTACTTTTAATATTAAGCGAATATGTTTTCATATTGCGTCAGATACGTTAAAAATATTAAATAGTTATAACATTTGAGGGGTAAAGAAACACTATTGAAATAAATATAACAGTGAAGACTACAGATATGTGATTGAGATAAATGTATAGATTCTGGATTGTCGCAATAATCGTCCATTCAAGTGATAAACAAGCGCAATTTGGAATTAGCATATGATACGCAACATTTACAGGTCTAAATTATTATATTTACATGCACAAAATATAGCAAACATCGGTTGGGGCATAAGGCATACATTGTTTATAAAGTAATATGTAAACAATCATAGAGCACTGATACGACTCGGTCAGATAATGAAAGTAAACATTGTCGGGAGAAACGAAACGGACAATGAGGAGTGGCACCGTGTTACATCGCCATCGGAGTTAGCGGGTGAGGGGGCGGTCAGCGGCGGCGGCGAGCAGCAGCGGCAGGGCGGGCGGGCGAGGCGGGGCGGGGCAGCGCAGCTTGCCCGCGCCCCCCGCCCCGCCCGCGCTGTGGCGCCGCTTGCGCGCGAGAAGGCCCCGTGCCGCTCGCACATAGTCGCCGTCCGCCGCGCGCACTGTGGGCTCTGCCGCGCCCGCCGAGCTGATGTCAGACAGCAGCTGCTCCCAGTCGCGCGCCGCCTCCGCCTCGTACCGCGCGGCCTGCGCGCTTCCCCTCCGCCTCGCTCTCTCCGCAGCCTGCAGCCGGGCGCAGTCCCCGCACCGCTTGCCGTCCGAGCCCCATATCTCCGCCGAATTGTAACCCAACAGAGGCGGCCTAGAATGATCTGTAACCCACGGCGCTCCGTTAGATTCGCATTCCTCACATTGAATCCAGTTCGACTGAGAAGATTCTAGTTCGCGGTCGGCATCTGCAGCCTTTCCGAACTTTTCTTCGGGACCGGGGGATACCTCGGGAGAGACGACAACCTCCGGAGCGGACTCAGCGGCGCATTCAGGGAGAGGTTCGATTTCGTTATTATCGTCATCCGCATCGGAAATTTCTTGCGCAGAGACCTCTGTTTGGACTGACTTTTCAGTTTGGCAAACTTTAAACTTAGGAACGAGATCTCTGCAGGACAATCCTTCGTCCGAGCAGGTGGCAGAGGGGTGAATCTCCAGTCTCGCGTAGTCTATCCCCTGTTTGCGGAACTCCATGTACATTTTAGGTGGATCAATATCGGACTCTAAAAATATGCTTCCTGAACTGCTTCGGTTAAATCTTACTTCATCTAGGTCGCTGATAATGGGGAAAGTTACTCCATCCGGATAGTCGACTATAGCGTGTGTGTTTCCCACACTTTCCTTCTTGATAGGTTTGAAATGAGTGCGCATTGAAGTCAAGTAATCTTCTTCTATCTTTTCTCCATTAGGACCGATGGTAACAGTTTCAGGGAGTCCGACGTTAACAGTTTCCGAGAAATCTACATTAAACTGGGTGTTGCTTTTTCGTTTGATAGTATCTCCGATGTAGCCGGCTGTAGACTTGGGAATAACTTCTGTAAAGGAGCTGTATAGGGGATTATGGTTGAGGGTGGTGAGACTGCGAATGGCTGTGGTGGCGGCGGGAACCGCTGCGTAGCACGGGAGGGGATCTAGGGAAGACGTACTGCCCCATAGCTGAGACTCTTCCGCAGGTCCCCAAGCAGAGAACTCTATCGGGTGACACTCATCGTCTGCGTCGTCCAAATTTAACGGGCGTAGCTTGTTGTATATTAGCTCCATGGATTCTTTGCTGTATGAATCTGTCTCTCTTTGCCAAAGATTAGACTGAATTTTGGGATAAAAGTTAAAGGTTGAATCGGATAAAAAAGCGCTTGGTCGACGATCTTCTTTGCGGAAAGCGCAATCCCCCATTTCGCATTCGAAGCTGGCATCATTGTTAGACCAAATAGATCCAGTCAAGGATGCAGGCAGCGGGCGTTCTGGAGACGAGGGGCAATCAAACATTCGGTCAGAAGGAGAAGAAAGAAGGTCTTGGAAATCAACAGGAATCTCGCGGTAATCATCTTCGGGAGTTTCATTTTGCCGTTTGGGCCAAAGGGCCTCGAGGCTCCTGTCAAACTTGGCCTCGAACTTAGCTATGATTTCTTCCTCGTCGCGAGATTTAGGCAGAGGACAAAAATCCTCCGTTATCACCCAATCCTCGCACAGAATGGCGTCATCACTCTCGCAGCGTGGAGAGGAGTCAGAGTCTCTTTCGTACAGGCGCTTGGAGCCGGCCGAGTCTTCGGCGAGCGTGGTGTCGCAAGTACCGTAGCCCTCGTCGCGGCCGAGGTCACGCAGGGGGTCGTGGGCATCCATGTCCCAGGTGTCGCCATGCGTGACCCACTGGGGCAGGCGTTGACGGGGGGCACGACGGGCGCGGGGCGGGGCGGGAGCGACGGCGCGCGGAGGCGCGGCGAGCGGCGGGGGCGCGACGCGGCGCCCGGCCCAGGTGCGGCCGGGGACGGGGATGTTCTCCTTGCAGGCAGGGTCGGGTTGCTGCAGCGCTGGGAATGCGGCGTAGTAAAGTCGGGCCATTTCCCTCGGGGATAGTGTGCGACGTCGCTCCCTACGTGCTCGTGTAGCCTGGTTAGCTCGGTCTCTACGATTGCCTCCGGTCTCCTCTACTTCCTTTATCTTCTTGCAGAGTTCATCGACCAGTTGTTCGATGCCGGAACCCTACAATTATTTTGATTTTATTATTTCAGCTGACGAAAAAGAAGCGAGTACTAAAAACAAGTCTTTATTTCACTAATCCAAATTACAGGTATAGATATTTTTTGCAATTACCTGTTCCTCGGAGGCATTAGTAAGACACTGAACAGCTGCGGCACGTTTCAAAGCTTCAATCTTAACTGGACCCCATTTGGATTTATTTCTGCGCTCCCAAGTCTATGGAAAGGAAACATAATTAGTATTGACATTATGTAGTTTGTAACCATTCTGAAAAGTTACATTTTCTTAGGAATACGCACCACCACCACCCATCATCAAATGACATCTTATTCATCCACTGTACACTTTCGAAGAAACCAACAATAACAATTTGTTAAAATTGACACATTTTTACAATTTAATAGCAGCAATATTTGTTAATCAAGGCTTCTTCCACCTATTACATGCACCACGTTAATATTATGTTTCTAACTTGAAATCAATATTGTTTAATAGGATACGGGTTAGTGGATACTATTATACATATAAAGTATTTAATTATTAAATTAATTCATAATTTTGTTTCTAATATAAGCTTATAATTTATGTATCTCATTTACCCAATACTGTTTTCTTATTGTTTTTTTCAAATAGCATGATGATATAATAAACACATTCAATAATAATACTTAATATACTGGCCCCCAACTCCTTAAATATTTACATAGTATTAAACGTGAATTTGTGTTAAAATATTATTTAAAACAATTTGATCTGAACCTTAAGTATTCTAGAAAAAATCGTTTTAAGAATCAGTAGTTTTGTACTTTGATTTTCATTGCATTGTACATTATCATTATCATCAGCATTCCCTTTCAAAACCTTATGGTGGCTAGAGCACTGCATCAGAACACCAATCGCAGCAAATTTTGATTGATTTTCGTTTCATAAAGGTAAGATGATCACCATGTATAGTACATTTAACATGTGAAAATATCCGATATTAATGAAACATTTAACAAGTAGAACCTTGCTTGGGTGGATTTTTAATTACAGTTATGGTTATGAAACATTTTTTTTCCAATAAACAAGAATTACAGGTTGTAAAAAGTGATAAAAAAAAAGTTTTTTAAACTTTTTTTTAACACCATTTCCCATCTATAAAACCTGATTTTAAGTAAATAAATCAACATCAATTAAATATTATTAACAATTAATAGAGACACAACAATATTCACAATATATTAGACTAGACAAGATGACTTTGACGGCGGTCTTATTTATTTATTTATGATTTATAAAGTTAGTTCATAACATTTTAAGAATTAATATAAACTTTTGATAACATTATAATTTTTTATTAAAATTTCTCAAGAACATATTTTTAAAATTAATTTGAAATATTTTAATACTTTTTTATTTCTTTATGGTTTGTTATGCCACGGGTCAATATTTTTTATTAGACAATTTTCTTGAAAATTATTACTATTAGTTAATTATAAGCAGGCAGCATATGCTTCTATTTGAGACTTGACTCTCGAAATTTTGAGTTTCGAGATTTCGAGACCAGCAGTATGATTCTAAGTAAGGGGTAGAGAATGCGTTGCAAGCGCGTAATTTTTATACTAATTAAAAAATTTAATGCTGCCAATATCATCCAAATATATAAAAATTTAGGTTACGTATGTTAGTGGCCACAAATCTCGGAAAGTAATCGATGGATTGACTCAAAATTTTGACAGAACATTGCATTTTAGCAGAAGAGTGTTTCTATATACTTTTTATTTGGAAGTTCTAAGGGAAACGGAACATTCTATGCGTTTTAAATTGACTCATGATTTGTCATAGTTAACAAGTACTGAATGACAGTTCTACACAGTGCGCCATTTTGTCAATCCAAAGTTACAATTTTCTTTCCTTATATTCTACAGCATAGTCACGGCAACACAAATTAAGATATTAAATTAAGAAATGTATTTTCTCCGTCAATGATTAGTTGCTAGACTATTTTTATTTACTCCCCATATAATCGATATCAAACAAAGCCACAGCGAAGCGTGGTCGGGTTCAGCTAGTATTATTTAATATAATTAGTAATGACAATGAAAGTACAATTTTACAATATCAGTGTTAGCGCAGGCAGCACTAAGAATCCAAAGCAAAAAACACACTCGCCAGGTCAAAACTGCCATTTTTCAATTAGACTGAGGCAGAATCAATCACTGCTCGAATACATGCTAAAGCTGCACATATTTTCTCTTAGCTCTGGTTGCTAGCTGACTTCCCCTTTAACTAGTTGTTGATTTAAGAAGATTATTCTATTATTTTAGTAAGGCTATTGTGATCTATGTTTTACTAAATGCACTATTTTTTTATACAAATTATCTTTAGTATCGAATAGTCTCAAAAAGTCTCTAAATTTCAAGACTTGGTCTCCGAGCCTCATCTTAATCTTGAGACTCTAATTTGTGTCAAGACTGGAAGCCCTAATGCTGGTGTGCCTATATCCAACGTATATAGTTTGACTAAGGTGTTCTTCCTTTGTAAAAACCATCCAATGGACAACTGTATTTAGTAAATTATTCCCAATTGAATCCACTGGTAGAGAAATATAGGATGATCGTTTTTGATGATGCTGCAAACGAATTGATACATTTAATTTTTTTAATTTAGTACGCAAGTGACATTTTTTTGTGAGCAGTAATGCAATTTTTTTAAATTTGTAGTCAACATAAGAGGCATGTTCAGAAAGTAAGTTCCGTATGTATTTCTTGCCATCGCAGTTTCGCACATGCATAGTGCATACCCTGACCTATTGAGGAGTTGACGCTATGCGTTAGCTAACTGTCGTGTATGCTTCGTGGTGCTTGTTTTAAATGCTAAATAAAATTGAAAATCCCGCCACTTGCGAGATAGGGTCTGTAATTTGTTTCCTTAATGAGGTTAATTAAGTATTAAACCGGTCCGCATTTGTGAACAGGACTGTGAGGTGTGCGGAGAACATGTGATGAGTGATTCAATGGTAAGGAGATGGGTGAGACAGTTCAATGAAGGTCGTGACAACGTGCACAATGACGAACGAAATGGAATTCCATCTTTGATTAGTAATCAACTGGTTCATGCAGTTGAACAAAAAAAAAAAATCTACTCGCTACCCATGAAGATTCCCCAAATTTCAAGATCACTTCACGAAAAACAGGATTTTTGAAAACTTAGTATGAATTACCTGCATTTAACCGTCTCACCCATCTCCTTACCATTGAATCACTTATCACATGTTCTCCGTATACCTCACAGATCTGTTGATGAATGTAGACTGGTTAAATGTTCATTACAATAAGGAAATAATTACAGGCCTTATCTCACAAATGAAACGACAGGATTTTAATCAAGCACCATGAAGCGCACACAACCATCAGCTAACTCATAATGGGGTCAACTCCTTCTCGATAGGTCTACGCATGTGCGAAACTGCGATTGCAGCGCTGCGATACTCTCTGGATATACCTCGTAATTTGTGGGCCGATGTGAGTGATCATAATAGTTGGGGATAGGTACCTTGCCACCCTGTATGGTATCGGGGCTCAGGTCAGCGGGCTGCAGGGGCCGTGTGAGCAGGCTCAGCACGTAGCGGCCGTAGGCCGGCGCGTCTATACCGCGCGCGTCCAGCTGCCCCCTCAGCCACTGCCCTAGGGGGCCCTCCCACTGCGCCGACCACACGTCGCACCTCATGCCCGCGCCCACGCCCGCGCCTGACACCAGATGTAACGTTAGTGTCCGTTCTCACAACCACACACCCACTGGGCAAATAGCATTTGTCCTCTCTACCCGACACTGGACTAATAACATGTGTCTTCTATAAGGTAGACCAATATCATGTAACCTCCCTCCTCACTCAAGGTAAGTAGCATTTATTCTCTCCAATCATACTCAGCATACATTCTTTTTATTTAAAAATAGTATATACTTGCATTCTTGTAATATAACCAAACATTTCCATTTTGGAGGCCATTTTCAACGAGTAGCTCATTATTAAAAAATAGGAATCAAGTAAGGTTAGAGTGGGGTTCGATCTGCGGATCCGTGAGTCTACGACACTAGCATTGGAACCACGACTTGATTTAAAATTAGAGGTTGAACAATATATATATTTATTTGCATTCTTGCCTAAATATTTTAATTTTATCGCCATTTTTAACTAGTCAATCTTTGATGGGTTGACGTAAGACTATAACTGCAAAACTGAACGATTCAGGGGAGCGAAAAACATTATTACAAACCCAACTATTTAGTTACAGAACTCATTTATTTATTTAAGATAATTTAAACAGCGCCATTTTAGTGAAAATCACCTCAAAGGCACTGTACAATAACTATCCCAACACGCCTTGAAACAACAGATCATGTTTTGCAAAATGGGTTATTATTTACAGATCATTTCACCACATTTGAGTAAAAATATTTAACATACACTACTTGAACCATTAAAGATGGGACAGAAACGAGTCTGCTAACTAACTTATACTATTGTACCACGCAATGAATGATAAAAATGAGTCTACTTGGATTATTGAGATATTTTACTATTTGTGTCACTGAAAATATTATGCAAATGCGCGTACTTCTTTGATTAAAACCAAAGTTCAAAAGGCACAAAGTTGTTTATTTAGGTTTTGAGTAGTCGTATAAGTGTATTGTTAATACCATTGATGCAGGCATATACAAGGCATATTTTCTCATATAAATCGTAAAATTAAGAATGAAGTCTTACTGTTATGTCTGCCCATCAAAGAAATAACTGTGCTAGATAGTGGGAATCAAGTTGTGGTAGAATGGGATTTGAAATATAATTACAAAAAACCAAGTATCGCAAATTTGCACATTTATCAAGGAAAAAATAATTCCATTAGATTGTATCATTAATTTGGTTGAAATTTTTACACATTTATAAACAAAGTTTATGAAACCTTAGCATTCTGTAAGTAAAAAAAGGCAACATGATCATTGAATTTGTGCCTAAAAATGCTCATTTGCTCTTTTCTTCAAATATTTTAACCCTTAAGATATTTCCACTTCTGAAAACTTTTTATGCAGATAAGGGGTTGTGCATTTTGTCAATATGCATCAACAAAACATTAATGTCGATTATTTTTCTTAATGTTGATGTAGTTAGGTATGAGAAAAATAAGCGCAGAAAAAAATTATTTCACCACCACCTCTAAAACTACTAACCACATTATAAAATTATTGAAAATCGAATTGAATTATTGATTATCGCATTGAAAATATATTTATTAAAAAAAAATACCACCTCAAAATGATAATTGTTCTTTATTTACTTTTAAAGAACAATGGTGACTGTTTATTTTACTTTCAAGTAAAATTATTGTGATTTGAGCACACTTTCTAGATTTAGTATGGTCTTATCTCAAAAATTTGCGGAGTCATTCTGCAGATAACTTGCCAAGAATTTCCCTAGATTGGTATTCCCCAAAGAATTTCACAGTGAAGAATTTAATTCAGTGACACTTTTATCAATTTTAGATGTACACACAAAACAATTAGTAAGATGATGCATTATTTAAAATATTAAATACAGCTCAAATTTTTTTTCCAAATCTTGTTATATCCGGCGAACTAAATTTGTGAAAGCTGATGTTATGTAGTGAAAATAAGAGATAGAATCGATGATGTGAATTTCAGAATATTGAGTTGTAATTAGTTGCATAAAATTAAATTAAACTTTGGGTAACTGATTGATATACACACATGTAGGCGAAAAATAAACTGTTTCTGGTTTTAAAATGTTTCAGTCAACACTATAATATTTGAACAGCTATTTCTGTAAAATAAAATGAATTGGTAGTATGAAATTACTTTACAATATTTGATATTGACATGTGTGGTTTGGGTAAAATTTATTGTATCCATTTTTAAACGGAGAATTTGTAAGTCAATATGATTCTACAATAAAAAAAAAGTCTGTTACTCTTTATATTTTCGATATAAGATAGAAGAAATGAAAAGATTTTTATCATATTGCAACATAATTTATTCTATTCAGAACATAAAACTAAAAAAAAAATCTTATGAAAATCTCCATCAGTAACTAAAATAATGCATTAAATGAACCAGGAAATATTACCAAGCTTCAGAAAAGTCAGCAAATTTGTACATAGACTCAATTAAGTAAATGCGAGATTAGTTATTAGCTAACAAAATGAGCCTCTAAAATATATTTAGAGTAAGTAAATGACATGTTTTTTATCTTTTTCATATTTGAACTATGGAGAAGAAAAAGTAATTAAGCAACATTCAGTGATACGTGGGATAGTATAAGTATTTTTTTAATAAATAGACCCAAGAGTTATAATTCAACTATATTTTGACACATACCCAATGTCCCTTGCACCTTTTTGATTCTTTAGCATTGACATACCGGCACATTTACAAAAAGACATTCACCACATTTTTGTTAAAATCCATAATCACACAAACCAAATGGAAGCAAATGTTAAAAAAATACACCAAAATAAAGACCTTATATTTACATGTGGAAATGTCAACCATTTTCATCTAAATCTAAGATACCCACAACAGGCAAGAACTACAAATCATGCATTGCCGACTGATTTCTAACATTTGAGTTTTTGCAGAACATGAGTAGAGAATACCTTCTACGGACAATAATGTAAATACAAGTTTTAATATGAAAATTGCCAAACCAAATACAAATTTTAACACATTATTGCATTAATTTGTTATATTAAAAAATATTTTAATTATTGAAGTAAATAACATTTTGTACTTTTTTCATGAGCTTTGTTCTCTGCTTAATTTTATATCTTTAAAAAGCACTCAATAACAAACTGCTATAAAGCTATTTGTCAGGACTTTTTAAAACTATTTCTGTAATTTTGATAATAAATTTAAAAAATCTATAAACTAAAGATAAAAAAAATCTGTAAATCAGCCAGCAACTCTAATGGTTATTTGCCTACATCAATGTTTACAATTATCGAACACCCACACAGAGTACCAAATACAAATTTAATTTAGGCATACAATTATCTTTACATTAATATTTCAGTATTTGCAATTCAAACAATATGACACGCATGAATTTTAACGCTTTTCGCTAAAGCTAATAATTTTAGCTTAACTTATAAGAGAGATAAATTACCATTACTATAATGAAAACAATACTCTATCATTTGTTGATTTGGAAGGACTTGTGGAGTAGTTAATTTGTATTATTTTTTCATACATTTTAGAGAAGCTTTGCGGTACAAATAAATACTCTAATTTTTACCGCATGTGAGAAAACATTTTTAATTTCCAATTTCTTGCTGAGCTTTCTTACTGAGTTATACTTTAATTTGTAGAAATAGACATGCATCTTCTTAATTCAAAATATTAAATATTATGATACAAAATAATACATGAAATTAATAGATCAAATAAGAATAAAAATCATGAAGTGAATAATACTTTAGTTAAGAAGATTTCGATACAAAAGCGAGAGATATTTAATGCAAATAAAAGCCAGACATTCTTGCATGAAGACAAATTAAATGAATAAAAATGTGAACTGAATGAGATTAAAGAACTGCCGACCTTGGTGAAGTACTGAAGGTTAAATATTTCATAAAACACAAAGCTCATTTTCATGATAACGTGGAAAACATAAATGTTGTTCTTAAAACCACTAGATAAAAATCAACTAAGTTCTAGAAGAAAAATATAAGTATATTTACTTGTAAATGGGTAGACACCTCTCATACTGTAACTCATTGAAGTTAAGAAAAGAAAAAGTATTTTATAGAAGAGTATAGTTCAGGGGTAGCTGTTAGAATAACTAATCCATAGTGCTTAAATAAATGGCATCAGAAACTCAACTTTTGTTTACATTAACAAATTAGGTATGGGTTGTTAGATTGTGGTAGGATCTTATCAATATGTGTCAACACAACACATCGATTCAAACTGCAGTTATTTGATAATCTCAAACAACTTCTAATAAGTTCAATGTGTTGTGGACACAGTGATTAACTCACTATCACTACTATTTACTCTGCCTAATTACATTTCCCATTGGGTCCAAAGGTTGCTCAAACTGCATTCCAGTGGAAACATGTAATGTCTGACTTTCTTGTCAAATTAATAATGCAATTATTATAGCCCCATAGAGGTATAACTTAATGATACAAATCACTATTTATATCTATTATGTTTGTATTTCCAATAACATGACTGAACGGTTAGATTTACTCAAACATCACAGAAACATGATTAATGTGTTTGTATTAGCGTTTCAAGGTAACATGCCAGTCTCAGATTACATAACTAATGCCCGAGAGAAAACATGCAAATGGTACTTGTAATAGAAGCATAAGGGCAGCGTTTGCTCGACGGCCCGGGATGCGGAATATAGTGCACTAACCTGATGTTGTTGAGTAGATGTAGCCATCAGAAGCGATGGAAATGATGTGGTGGTTCTCGGCTAGTTATGAGGGCAGATATGCCAGGTCTTTCCTTGTGTTTAGGCATTCTTCTTCGATTCAATTATCTCGTTGTCAAACATAGTTAAAATAAAGTTCCAAAATTCGTAGAGTCCTTATATCATGAGCCAAAATCCAATCATAGCGTGAACCTTCTTAGTTAATGTACTAAAACATGTTTAAATCTTTGGTTTTGCTCGTTTTACTTGCCAACCTAGAAACAGAAAAGCTAGCATGAGGAATGGCGAGCGTCGCTACTCGTAACATCGCATCGCGATCGCCGTAGATAGTGAATGACAAAACTATCCTTGGATACGAGAAACGATCTCGTACGTCGCACGTATCAATAACTAGTGCAATCACGAGGGATCGATATACAAATAATGGTATCGCAATAGTAATGTCACTGAGTGAACCTTGAACGAAAAACACTCACGCGAAACAGAAATACTAAGATGTACGAATAAAATGATGACGGCTCATAGTTGCCTACACACACCTAGCGCCTAGTTCGCGCCACAAAAGTGGGCCGATGACATTACTGGCGGAGTGGCAGGTAGAATCCCGCGCCTTCGGTCATACATACTATGGCAGATTTGAACAACACGTAAAATGATAAACTAATAATAACCGACAAAGAAACAGCAATCGTTAACCTTGCGAATGTACTGACTCACGTCGTATAGTGCATCGATTGCGACATTGAGGAACAAGATTGCATGCATGTAACACACGAGTCTAATTTCCGCACTATCATTTTGAAGACTTTCACTTTGTGTCAAGTACCAATAGTAGAGGAATATCGTTATAGTTGAGTAATGAATTATAAACACTCACCGTTGACTTTCGGAGGGAGTTATTAACCCCGTTTAGAATTACACACCCCGCGAGAATAAAACATGGCAGCCGGGAAAATAACCCAGACGAAAATGTGCGCAACTGCGCTTGCCGTAGGCGATGGCCAATCGTAAAAGCTAATTTTAAAAAACCAATCATGTCCATAGAGGCCCAGAATTCTTAGAATGTGATGTCCTGATTGGTGGAATTCGTTTTCAAGGCCTTATCGACGAAACGCGTGCCATTTACTAACCAATCAAAAGTATGAATTCGTATTTTCTGCTTCGTATAACGGAAATGCGTCAAAACCTGCTAACAAATAAAGCGGTAAATTCAAAAATTTAGTCAACAAAGATAAAATGCGCATGAAAATACCGCCCTTTTCGACAATTTCATTTCAAGATCATGAAAAACTCCAAATGCTTTAGCGATTTCATTTAATTCCGAAACATTTTCTAATGTTTTCAACCATTTTTTTTATCGAAATCTATATTAATACAGAATAAAATAATGTCATTGACCCTACCGCAATAAAAAAAAACAAAAAACGAACAATAGATATCTACATAACAAAAATATATATACAGCATGAGTTCAGAAACAAGTGTGTATAAAAATAAAATACAGTAACATTCATTTGACATTGACAAATTACAAAATTGTCTTGAATCTTCATGTATGCATCAGTTATTTAAGCTATTTTTTTTTTAAACCATTCATTTAAAAAAAACTAATTAACTTCATTAGCATTAATTTATAATGTGTTTTTAAAGGATTACTGTGATCATAAAAACCTACTTTTGATTGTTTCAAATATCATATCCTATTTATAAAAATAAATCACACTAATTATCCTTCATAACCTCAAAATTTACAAACTCTTGTAAAAATGTTTTTTTTTTACATGTATATTTAAATTTCTAAATTACTTATGTATTATAATTTAAATGAATAAGTTTAATTATTAATATTACATTTTACTAGGTATTAAATCAATATTTCATCACACACATTAAGAGGAATTAATAACTTATTATCAATAAAATTCATACTACGTTTCTTTATCAATTTATAAAGTACAGATCTGTGAATACCTGGAATAAATTGTTATTAGTAGTCGGGTTTGCAATAGATTATTTAAAAAAAACTTGGTTGGAATATCAATCAATAGAAGTTATAATATAGTTACCATAATGTGGTTTATATCACTGAGGTATAAGTAAATAGAAATGATGCTTCATAGAACGATAGTGTGAAATTATGTTCTGAAAAATGAGCACTATCACGTCAAAATTGCTGTGAAAAATGCGCAGTGGAGTAAAAAAGGGGCCAATGTCACAACATTACGGCAGAGTAATTTTACAGCTGTTTTGTATAATAAACTATGTTCTAATAACAGTTTAAGGTGTTTTAAACTTTTTTCAATGAAAAAACACTACCAAATAATATTTGGTAGTATGTATGTGTATTTAAATGGTTAAAATATGTGTATTTTTTATTGCCATAAACCCTCTACAAAATGTTGGCCAGAAAAAAATCTGACATTGGCCATTTTAGACCAAAGACAGAATTTGTACCCTTTTACTTGAATGCGTTTTGTGCAAAATATTAAAGCAAAACTCTAACCTTCCGTTTTTGGTTAAATGTAATTTGTTAATTAAATATTTGGCAAACAAGTGTACTGGCGATTAAATGTGAAATGTACACATGTCATGGCGAATAAATTTTCAGTGAAAAAGTGCTCTGGCGAACAGCTGTTGGTGAATAAGTTTTCAGACACGATGGCCTCAAAAGTGAAATATTTGGGTAAATCAAAAGAATACAAATATTTGTTGAAAAAAGAGGAAAGTTCCCTTTTCTTACCTTTATATAAACAGTGTATTGAGGTTAAATTATTTCTAATCCCTGCATTCAGTTAAATTATTGTATTCAGGACCCCGATTACAATGGGAAGTTATCTTCAATTGTATCTATAAAGTTAAATTAAGTTTTCTGAAAAGCAGAATATACATACAATTTTTCCTTATAAACATATTTAATTATATGTTGCCGACGAAGGTACTTTGAATGTTCATGCAAAGATACTCATCTTCAATTTTATCTATAAAGCTAAATTAAGTTTTCTGAAAAGCAGAATATGCATACAATTTTTCCTTCTAAACATGTTCAATTATATGTTACCGATGAAGGTATTTTAAATGTTCATGAAAATATACTCATTTTCATACACAAATATCGGTTTTTCTTTATACAGTCAAAGGTAATTCTGTTAACTTCCCATTGTAATCGGGGCCCAGGACTCCATGTACATACATCTTTGGTATTATGTAGAACCTATATTTTATCTTACTTACACAACTTTCTTTGCAAATTCACAATCAAATATGGAAACAGTAAAAAATAAAACAATATTTAAAAGTATTTTTTTATTTTAAAAAAAACATACAATTTTTGAACCCGATTCACATTGATTATATAAAACCAAAAATGTATTTATGTAATGGGAAAAAGCAGGATAAATATTTAAATTCAACGATTTTACTCAATTTTTTGTAATGCTTATAATAAATAACATACTTTTATTGACATTTCATATATACTCTGTTGGAAATGTATTTTTCTATTTACACGTAAAATATAAAATATAAATATGCAATAAACTTTAAATGGATATTTTGCATGTTTTATGTATCATACAAATTCTAATGGCAGTTGTAGAAAAAACTTGTAGAATATAAACTTAATTTTTTTTTAGTAAAGAACTGTTAACTTTGAAATATTTTAGTACAATTAAATTGATAACTCAAGCAAACATTTTAAATGAGTCTTTTTCACATAAGTAAATGTCATATATAAAAGGAAAGTGGAAATTTTACAATTTCATTTGAAAAAACTTTGAGAGATATTTTAAATCCATTGATAAGTTGCGAAGTATGTATATATTTTATACATGCATTCATAATTGGAAAAAAGGAGACCCAATCTGAAGGCTAAGGTGAACATTTACTATTATAAATGAACATGCCGTTTATTATCCATCAAATTTACTATATTTTGAGACTATTATAAAAATATATTATGTACGTTGTACACCTAGTTATAAATGGATCACAAGCACCTTTTTATTACATAATATAATACAAAACAGAAAAATATATTCTACAATTAACTCACTATACTAAATTAAGGTATTAAATAATAGCATCACAATGTTTTAACTTATTGGTGAAAACTACGTATCAGAATGAAAGTCGTTTTCGACACATATGTCGAAAACGACTGCGTGTTTTATGTCTTCCATAATATGTATATGTACGCTCAAAAATTGCTCGAGTGTTTAAAAAACATGCAGAAGATTTAAGTAGCTGTGATGTAAAATATATCTTTTTTTATGTAGATACATATTATAATTTATGTATCGCACACAATTTCTATGAAATTTGTAAATATAGTACATATCAAACTCAATGTTTGTTTTAAATCACTAATACAAACTGGGTGGTGTTTTTAAGGTAAAAAGTAGTATGTAACACATCATATCGAAGGTATTCTAATAAATAATTATTATTTACAAGTTAAATAAGCAATACATACATTCATAGATATGTAAATAAGAAACACAATTATCGGAAAAATGTTTTGTACGATACACATAAGTGCGTTTTCTATTTATAATTGTCACAAAATGAAAAATGTATATTTGTAGTTATTTGTGTATTTAACAAACACAATCGAGTTAAAACACGATACAAATCAAAATGTTTGAATATAATTGAGCTTTCTTTAAGATTTTACAGTTCTAACAAATAAAATAATTAAGGTTGATACTTAAGAATTTAATATGTAATTCTGACATTTTCTTTTACACCCTGGCAACCATCCTGAGATCTATAATTTGACGTATCTGAAAAGAAAATAATAAAATATGTGCATAATATGAACTATGATAAAGGTATTAAGGAAGTAAACACAAAATTATAATTATTGTACAATTACACTTTTTTTGCATCGTAGTATAAAACAACAACTTAATTACTCGGCGAGGAATTTCCAAGTGAAAAATACCTACATTTTATACTAAATGTGTTCATACCCGATAAATAATGAGTAATAAGAATAAAATAAAAATAAATTATTAATTAATACTTTCTGCTGTTATGACCACTTTTCTTATTGAAAAAAATTCATAATTTGTATATTCAAATGTAAACGCAAGATAGAATATATTATCTTGTAAATTACATTTTTTATTTGATGTCATAAAAATGTATGCATGTAGATTAGGCACAAAAAAAAGATTTGACATTTTAGGATAACAATAATAATACAATAAATATTTTCCAGCAACATTCTCAATGGCCATTAAAAATACATACTTATATAGATTCAAAATGATAAAATTGAATTAGGTAGTTTCCAGTTGTTTATGGGATCAATAAGCACTTATCGTATTATTTAAATTTCAGCCAATTATTAATAACCATTATTTTTAAATGATATTAAGAGTCTTAAAATAGAAGACAATTATATTTTGAGATTTCAGGTTTCCATATTGCAATGAAAAAATATTTTATGCACTTTTATGTTTTTTCGAGTTGGAGTAGAGTGGGGGTTATTTTCGGGCCTCTAATACGTGACTACGCAACACTAGCTACAGGACCACAACCCGATAACACAGTTTTACAATTCCATCATGTGTTATAATTTTAGTATTGCCATTTAAACAACAGTGGCACCCTCGTTTGTTTTCTACCCTATTTCGACAGACTCTAGTTAATTTAGAATGACAAAGTTTATGCAAGAAAAAAAAACATATTTCAAAATCTAGTTGAAATTATTGCCAATTATTTTATTATTCAATTCTGCATACAAATTTATAAATTTGCTCTGATAAAGGTCTTATCCATTTACTGCTGACTATTTTACTGCAAAATTTCAGTATGCCACCTCAATTTTACTTTCTTTATGGCTATAGAAATTGGCATCATCTAGTGAAAAAATACACGGGCAATCAATGTGTTATGTGTAGAATTTTGAATAAAATAAATATTACATACATAAACTACAGTCCCATTTAATCGAAAATCCGGATGAATAATGGAAATATTTTTTGAATTACCATATTCTATGTTAATAGTAGATGAGCTCAGCTCCGATGATGATGATGGTCCATCTCTTCAAGAAAAGAAAGAGTTAAACCATTCGGAAGCAACTAGACCTCATGTTGTACCTTGAACAATAAGAGGAAACATCTCCCACTGAGCTGCTTCTCATTAAACGCCCTAGGGATTGAGCCACAAAGAAACTTCCTTCTCACATGAAGCAAAAAAAAATATCAAATGTTTTTCCTTCGATTTAGTTTTGTATTCTATCACGCAGGAATGTATTCATGTGTTTTTAGAAATTTCATTTTATGATTCATTCTAAGCTGCACATTTTTAGTACGTACATATTTTCCAGTAAAACGTAATTTTTGTTTAATCGAAGCCTCATCGGTCCCATCAAATTCGGTTATAGGAGACTGTAGTTTATTTGCAAAAATAAATGTTTTGTTGCAATCACTATTTATGTAAATACATATAAATATCTCTGAAGATCACCGGTAATGAAAATAAAGGAAAATTACATAGTGTTGGATAGAGTAACAACTTAAAATAATGATAACATTAATTAAAACACAGCCTTGTATTTTGAATACGACTGGTGTATGCTTGTCACGTGAACTAAGCATTAAACATTCGTAATTATTAAGGTATTGGGGAATACACTAGATTTATTTATTGGCTGCCTCAAGCATAAAAAATTAAGGTATGTGAACGGTACACAAACATTTTGTTTTAATATGTGAAGTTCTGTATTACTAAGGGTCAGTAAAAGTTTTATTTATGTTTGTCGATATACACCAATTGAATTTTCAATCCTAAAATTGGAATATTTTAATGAAATTTTTAATAGATAGAAAACAAGAATTTTCCATACAGGTATTCCAACATTTATGTATAAAAAAATAACATGACTACTGAAAAACGGCTGGTAAATTTTTCACCGTCTAATTATAATAAGGAGTCCAAGTTTAATGAATAAGTTACATTAAAAATTAACTATCAATAGAGCATGTGTCATTACAACCTGATACTTCAAATTTTATACGTTAAGAGTTTTTTGTGAATAATAATTCCAGAATATGAATCAAATGTACTGAATAAAAAAATTTAAATATTTTGATAATGCATCTAAAACAATTCCTTGTTTCTTAGAAATAAAGAATTTTGATAAATCTATTGGTGTATGTTATTATGTTTATAATTTGTGCATATTGAATAAGCAAACTAGATAATATTTTACAAAAAATAGTGCTAAAGAAACATTGAATTATAACTACCAACAGGACTTGAATGTGAACAATATTTAAAAAAAATCTATATCATTATGCTGATTATTCTTACAAAGGCAGAGGTTTTTTTTATATCAATATGCACATTTAAGATAAAAAAAACAATACTTGAGACAGCTTTATCTATTACCTTTCATGACAAATAAACAATTTGTTTAATTAAAAAGTTAAAGTCCTTTTTCAGGTCCCTTGGTAGTATCCTGCTTGTGGTCTTCAATGGCTGGTTTGGCCACTTCTGGAGTTTCAACTTGAGGTAGGATGTTCTCCTTTTGCTTCTCAATGGCATCCTGGATTTCTTTTTGTTTTTCGGCCTCCTTCAAAAGATTTTCATTGGCCTAAAAATTTGTTCAATTTATCTAATTTTAAGCTAAAAACCTTGTGTTTACATCTCATATAATTAATTTGTGTTAAATCAGCAACAAATGACTTTAGTACAAATACTATTTCCTATCTTTTAAATTGTTATTTATTATTTCATTGCTATTTAATTTATTATTAAATAATGATTTTTTTCTGTCAAAACTTAAACATGGTAGATATTTTTATGGTAATTTAAAACATATTAATTTTATGAGTTGTAAAAGAAAAATCACATATGTAGTGATTTATGCATAGACTTGTGGCTTGTTATTCAATTTCAGCTTTCTAGTGTTATTTTCATGTGAAAAAGATTTGATCTTACAAATATATTTTCGTAAGCAAGTTGAAAAAATTATTAACATAGTTAAGGCATTAATTTTACTAATTTTTATTTCAGTCAGATCTTATGAATGTAAAGCATAACTATGAATAAAGTGCAAAGGGTTATATCTAAAAATTACTTTGTAAAACTTGTTATTTAAAAAAAAAAAATATTCACCAGCTTTGAAGTATGAAAAAAGGAAACATAACTATGGTTTCCAAAAAGGGAGGCGTCGTGTCAGAAATGAGTGCAAACGTGATTTGGACTATCAAAAATTGAATAATTTCGATTGATTTTGATAAATTTCAAATGCGCACTAAATTAATACTAGTATGAGTTTCAAATATCTCACGATTCTCCAAACAATAGTTTTTGACTTTCGATGACTCCTCATCTTCCAAATATACCTACTAATAATGCAAAGTAAGTCTGGATTGTTCATTTTCTGTCGCAGTACGTCTCAGTTTTATAAAAAGAGGTTAGAGGTGATCACAGCCGTTAGATCAAAGCATCGGTCTCTTTAAATTGACATCTCTGGTCACCGTTAAAATGGCAGTCTTGTTATGCCCACTGCATCATGGCACATCATGGTCGTCAGATAACAGCACTGCTTTCTCAGAAAACCAAAGCTTTACTTTTTTTATTTTATTTAACTTTTGTACATAATGTTATTTGTACATTGGCGGGCTTATTGCCAAATGGCAATTTCTTCCAACCAACCAATAAAATAAAAGTTTTATTTTTATAATTCAAGTTACAGAACATATTCAATAGAAAAAGAAAAAAAAGATTAAAAAGTTAAAAATATATGGAAATAGAAATAAACGTTTACTGCTTCTTTGCTTAAATATTCATACAATCAATGTAATTAAATTAAAATAAATATATATTACATAAGATTTACCTTATTTTGCACAGCGATTCGTGGTTCTTCCAGGGTTTCCTTTTCTTTCTTTTTCAATGTTTTTTGCTCTTTGTCTACTTGTTCTTGATCCATTTCTTTCTGCAAAGCTTTTTGTATTTTGTTTTCCACATCAATAACCTCCTCTTTGTCGAGTAACTCTATCAGTTCTCCAACTTGGTCTTGAGAAAGGTTAACATTCTCCTTTCCGATGGCTTCAATCACCTAAAAAATGCAGAGATAGTGTGAGTAGTCTGTATTTGGTAAAACAATATTAGTAATAAAAATTTGGCAATTTAAATAGCGTCATTTTTGTAAAAATTAAGCTCAAGTATGCTTTACAACATTGTGTATGTTCCAGAAGCGCTGGAGTAAAATAGTCCTAGCTAGGAACCCCGGTATCTGTTAGCTATGTGCTGGACATTAAAAAAAACAAGGTTTGCTTTCAGGTTTGGCCTCAGCGATACCGGGGCAAAATATGGTGTAAGATTTCTTAATTTATATCAAAATCTTAATAAATGTGTTCCTGCCCTAAAAAGGACTTTAGTAACGTTATTATATTTTATGTGTTTCGCACGCCGCGGTCCCGGGTAAAATAGCCCATTTGGACGCGAGTCCCAGCCTTTCACGGACCCGGCGGTCAAGCAAGAGCCGGAAAGATGGGGGCTGAGCGGGCTCCCTCCTTCTGTCTCACCCAGTGCGGAGTATGGACGCTTTGCACGGCCCTATATAACATGTACACCCTGTTTTAATGAATCAATTGAGTCGTGAAGTCTTACAAGTGAAAATCATGTTGAATTTGTTTTCACTCTGTGTGCTCTCCGCCGTCCAGTTCTTCGCTTGCGCTCTGCGTGGCGACTGCCTTTGGCTCTTTATACCATTTGAACCGGGTGGAAATTCCTTATCAGGGCTATTGAGGTTGACTTGTAGTCGGTGCAGTCTGCTCTTACCTTACAGCTTTGCTTGGGATGGTGGCCTCCCATTTACCCAGGGAAGCTTGGCTGTGGTAGACGCCAGGTGACGAACCAGCAAAAACACGTGGTAATGTGTATGTTACAGGATACATTATGATTTCAGTTCAGTTCAGTGTCGAAAATCGACGTTTGTTAAAGTAAATAATACAATATGTTCTGTTTGCAGAACCGTAAAAAAGGGTACAATGAAGTAAAATTAGATGTAGTACAATTATGTACACTTAAATTATAAACAAACATATTAGACACTGTCGATCCTCACTAGGTATGGTAAATACCTATTCTGACGTAGGCAGCATTTATTTATTTTTAAATGAAAATCTTACAAAAATGATGGAACTAAAAAAATTTAAGACTCAAAAGGTTCCAGGTTTGATTCCCGGTGAGAACACAAAAATTAAATGCGATTTTTCTCAAGTCTGGGTGTTCTATGATGTAATTCACCACTGTAATTGGACCTCCTGGCCTGTTGTGGTGAAAAAAAATGTATATAAATAATAACATAAGCTGACTTTCTTATTATTTTATATTTAAATTATTGGGCCACCTGACCTGTTAAAAAACAAAATGTAGTGAAATAACTTATTGATAACTAACACTACAATGGCCAGCACATGGTCTTATTTGAATTGTAATTACGTTTTTTTATTGATTGAATTTTTGGAGATACTTATTACTTTTTACTCTGTTTTTACTCATTTCTTTTACTATGTTTTTACGTTGTATTTTAGTATGTTTTTGGTACATATATATACAGGTTGTTCTTTGAATCCTGTCACATCCGAAACCACGATGATCAGTATCGACAGGAAGACATATTGGCATATTTAAAAATATATTTAGAGCAAAAAAAATTTTTAAAGTAAAATATTTAAAAAAAACCAAATAGTTGTTTACTTCTGCAGGGGAGAAGTGAGGGGAGCGCTACCGTGAGGTTGTCAGCTTATCAGACTCCTCCCTCTTTCTCTCCTGCAGAAGTAAGCAACCATTTGCTTTTTTTGATATTTTATTCATTTCAAAAATATATTTTAATGTGCCAATATGTCTTCTTGCTCATACTGATCATCGTGGTTTTGGATGCGACAGGGTTTAATGAACACCCTGTTATATCATTATTATAGTATTCTATGTATATTTTCACATGTAAAAAAAAAGTATATTGTTAAGTGTCCTCGGCAAGGGTAACCCCAGTGAGGTCACAATATTTTTATTCTTTATTATTGTTTATGTGAAAAAAAAAAAAAAAATTTTTACTATGTATTCAACTATGTATGTTTTTTGTATTTCCTTCGTATTTTACTAGATTTTTTAATATGTCTCTTACCATGTCTTTTACGACATTTTTTTTTACTGTTTTTAGCATTTCTTCACTACCTCTACTACCTTTATTTATTTTGTCTATGTTTTGTTTACTGTTTTTGTATATTTTTTACTGTCTTAGAACAGGGTAAATAAATCCCAGTTAGACATGTCAAAGTAAATTTATATAAATGTATAATTTTATGTGAAACTTATTATTATAAAGATTAAAACTAGCAGCTGATGCATGTACATCTAAAGCATTTCTTCTTAATATATACAAAAGTTGCTATTATAGTAGTCATCAATTATCAATAAAATATGCAATGGTCATTTCTAGAGAAGACTGTTTCATTGGTCAACAACTAGGTTGTTCAATAAATGTTTTCTAGAGTTATATACAAATACAAAAGATGCTAACCTCAATTTAAACAATCGATGTATATATGTATTTTATTTACTGTGTATAAATAATGGAAAAATTAATGCAAGTGCATGCATTCAAAAATTATATAATACACAACAAGTACAAAAAATAAGGATTTTTAGTTTTAAAAATACTAAGAAGTTTGGCTCCTTGAAAAAAGAACAAGTTGTGTTCTGAAACCAGTTGGCATTAGTATTTCAAATAAAATCTTATAAAAATCATGAAAAAAATGTATGTATACCTTAAGCACATCATCAACCTTGAGTTGACCATCAAAATCATCATCGAGTCTACCAAGAATATGTTGAATTTGGGCCATTTTCGAGTCATCAGGTACGTTTTGTATCTTCTTGATCGCTGTCATCAAATCCTCTATGTGCACTAATTCTTCTTCGCTAGTTTTAAGCTGCTCTGGTTTCGATCCCTCGGTATCATCTTTATGCTTTACTTTCTCTTTTTCTTTCTCTAAGTTAGCGAGAACAACATCTAGTTTCGAAATCATCGAATTAACTTTATTGTACAATCTGCAAAAAATCATACATGTACAATTCAGATTATGTTATATCTAAAGTAAACTAGCTAAAAATCAAATAATATAATATGTTTTGTCGGGAAAGATTTGTATGAATTCCCGGTGCAGAAATAAGTGGATGTATTCCAAAAATCATATTGAAAGAATATAAAGCTACAATAAAAATATACAAAACAGTTTGATTAAAAGCAGTACCTTCTGGCACCCTTTGTTTCCTTAAGTTTTAATTGTTCAGCTTGACTTATTTCCTTCAATTCCTGTACATCCTCCTGATAATCAGCCATTTCAACCTTCAGACCAGCAAGTTCTTCTTTCTCCAAAAGAAGTTTCTTCTTATTCTTGCCTAAAAAGAGAAGAAAAAAGACTGAACAAGTGTACTACCAAAATCACAATTTTTAGCTTGGGCCAATCAACTACAGAATGAAGGCCTTATTATGAACTAACCATAGTTAAAAATCTAACCACATAATTGTCTACTATGCGTCGCATTGTCTTTGGCACCGATTACCTTATTATAGAGGGACACAATATGATATGTTGCCTTTGTCACTGTAATAATTCATTTTTGTTACGTTTTTTGTTATTTTATTGTAAACTCAAGTTTCGGGTGTAAATAATTATAATCTCTTTTGTTATATTTATATTTGTTGAGAGATAACCTCAAGGGAACAGAACTACATACATAATATTATGTACTATCATTCTTCTCTAAGCCAACATAAAAATTTAATAAGATCTGACACTATCTACAAAATTATTTTATGATGCTAACTACTGCATGTTGCCCATCAAATGTGAGTTCAGAGACACTATAGTCTTGAACATCCATATGAATAAAGCTGCTATACAGTCAAATGTCATTATGGTAATCAAGAAGGAATGATAAGTATGCAAACCCAGTTTATCTAAAGCATCCTCGATGATTTCAATATCCTTGACTGAAATTCCTTCTTCTTTCTTGGGTTTTTCAGCTTGCGCAGAAATGATGGGAGCTTTGTCGACAAGTTGCGGAGTTTCCTCTGCATCGATAACCGGTGCTTTATCTTGAGCCGCAGCTTCTTCCTGAAGTCGAGCCGTTTCCTCTCTCTGTTCCTGTCTCTCTTCTTGGATCTTACGCTCTTCCTCCTTAATGGCTTCGATTTTAGCCTGAAAGAATATGTCATTCCTTGATAAAACCAATAGCGATAATTCATCAAACATACCGAGTTTTCTAATTTAAATTAGGGAAAAACTATAAGAGAAAAAAAAGAAAAAGAGCAAGCAATGTGCAGTACATTTTAATTCTGTCATAACAGAGTGTGTAGTTAGTTAAGACAATAATAAAAAAAAATATGTAACTTGTTATTATATCTTCTTCCTTATTATAAACCTAATGAACATTTGAGAATTATTCAATCATTTGAAAAATGAAAACGAATTGTGGGTTTTTTAAATATATTTGTGAATAATTTATTTAATTCTTGCACCACAGCGGGCCATGAGACCCCCTTACAGTGGTGAATTACAGAGAAAAATCACATAAAATTTAAGTGTTCTTGTCGAGAATCAAACCAGGAATCTTTCGTGTTTGAGTCAAGTTTCTTAGTCACTACATCATGGAGGCTGTTGTTGCTAGCAAGACCTAAGTCTTAAATAAATTTAGCAATTTTTTGAAGCAGGCTTACAAAAATCCTATCTTGTTAACTAACCAAAAGATCTGCCTTATCATCACTTTATTAATATCATTGATGAATGAGAAGCGGGGATTTAAAAAGAACAAGAATTTTGGATTACATCTCAATATAAAAATTATCGATTTCCAAAACAATGTAATTAAGGTGATAAAAAAATATGAAGTACACAAACCTTATGGTCAGAGGAGCCTTCTTTCTCTGAAATAGCGGCGGTCTGTGAGACTATAATATTTTCAGGAAGAATGGAAATACTGGCTTTCAATTTGTCAGGTGTTGGGACATGTTCAGGTATCATGAGGGCACGGGAGAGCAGGAGCAGCGAAGGCGGCACTTTCTCATTCAGTGACAAGTCCAACCACGACTCGAGTTGGGATCGTAGTCTGTCCTCTGGCATTCCGTAAGCTCGCATCCCTCGGGACCGACACGCTTGCTGCAACTCTGATAGGGATAAACTGTTCACACCTTCCCTCGCAATCATTTTATCATCTGCAGCCAGACTCCGAAGCTTCATGCGCAGGTTGAACCGCAGAATATTACTAGTCCCTATTGTGTTCACTTCCAAGACACGACACAAAGCGACAAGCTGCGGTCTGTTTAATGAATTCAAAGTTATTTCATCCTCAAACAATTTCCCAAAGCGTAATATTTCTTCATTCGTTGGCTGTTCTCCTGTAGACCTTATTTTAATGAAGAATTCCGAAAACTCCTTGGCCAGTTCCGACTGGTGGTCTTTAGATTGTGGAGCCATTTGGTCCAATGTTTGCTGTAGGAATTTTGCCATTTCTAGTTTTACTTTTAAGCTCTGTCTCATTTTATCCTCTTTTTCTGTGTTCGTCTCAAATGTGGACGGTAGCATGCCCGGGAAAAATTTAATAAAAACGGGGAGAAGGAACTCCATGAACGGTACGATTATAAATACTGAAAACGGTATCAATCTAAATACATCGCCGGTGGTGCGAACCAACAAATTATGTTCACGTCGGGTTAGTGTTTTTCCATTTAAAATTCTACCTAAGAGCTTTCTAGATACATTGATATCTATGAAGAGTAATCGGAAGCCGTGATAGTAATGAAGTAGCTCGGCTACTATCTTTTGTTTCAAAGTTTTTTTGACAGGTACTTTTTTTAAGCTTGTTTCTGCTTCAATCGCATCTGCCTCTTTTTTTTTCTTGAGGGTTTGTACCGTTTCCTCGACCTTAGAAGAGGGTTTGAGTGGCTCGCTTTCAAAATATACATTACTTACTGAGAAATGCCTGATCAAAAGAAGATTACCGCTTGAAGGGGTGAAGAACTGATTATTGTCGATGTTAAAATGATCTGCACTCGCGTGTCTTAAAGATAATCGTCCAAATGGGAAAGGAAAAACAATAGATTTGGATATTATGCATGGTGTAGCGTGTCCCCGATATTTCCATTGATTGCAGTGGCAAGAATCTGCAAGGTACCGAAATAATACATTAAAGAAGGAATGTGACATTCACACTGTCATATAATGGGAGATAAATACATAAAAAACCGTAATGTATCAATATTTACTATTTTTCGATTATATAAACAATAGGAATTCAATGATGAAAGCATGTTGAAATGTCAAAATATTTAATAAGAAAAACATACTAAGAATTACTCACAATTAGTTCGGAGTAAGCAGTTGGTTCGCTGGCTGATATTTTTTGGAGTTTTGAATAGACGGTACATTTTGTAAACAATTGTCGGCAAATCATAAATGACACAATATCACGCACTAGAAAAATTGTAACCTCAAGAAGCAGTTTTTATTCGTTCCATCAAACTCGTCTATAAAGTAGTATAAATATGTTTGCATATATATACATAAATATGTCACATTTTGCCTATGTATGTGTGGAAAATATTGGGATATGTTCCGATATTACAGTTGTTCGGTATATTCTAACTTTTGTCTATGGTTGTTCGCATCGTGTAGTCGGAAGTTAGTGACGTATGCATATTTTTTTTATGTTTGCCAGTTTTACCACGTTTTTTTGGCATATTGTGGTCTAATAATGTAAATAGGTACTAGGTTTTATATACCTAGGTAAGTATATAAAAAAAGTTGAAATTATGATTTTCGAATTCTTGTTTTTTTACGAATGGTACGAAGGTTTTTCACGGCCACTGTTATCAATTTTTTAAAATTATTTTTTTTTTAGTTTCTGATACACCATTGAGTAGCTTGCGTGTCCAGTTTACCCTGAAGATGGCTCCTGCAATGGTAACCGAAACGTCAGAATAAATCCAACACCATTTTTAGGCGATACCGTACGGTATCACCCAAAAAAGAAACAAATTGACTTCTTGTTTTATTTCTAACTAAATCATGTTTTTCGAACATATCCCATTTTGCATTATGTTGTAATTGTAATAATAAAGAAGTACGATGAAAATAATACAATTTCGAAGAAAAAAATAAACGAGTTAATTTTTTTTATAGGAAATGTTTAAAAAGGGCGAAAAAAATGTAACTACCCATGAACTTATATAATATAATCAACGCTACATTATCATTGTTAAGAATGTGCTAAATTACTATTCTTTAGAACGTTATACAGCGTTTCTTTAAACCCTGTCACATCCAAAACTACGATGATCAGTATGGGCAAAAAGACATATTAGCATATTAAAAAAAACAAATGGTTGCTTATTTCTGCAGGGGGGAAGCGAGAGGGGCGCGGCCGCGCGGTTGGCAGTGTATCAGACTCCCCCTCCTCCTCGTTTCTCCCCTGCAGAAGTAAGGAACTATTTGTTTTTTTTTATAAATATTTTATTTGTCCTAAAAATTTATTTTAATCTGCCACTGTCTTCTTACTCATACTGATTGATACTGATTACTGTGGTTTTGTATGTGACAGGATTTAATGAACATCCTGTATATGTATTCCAAAGTCTCTACCAAACATTTATTGAGGAAGATTAATGTAGTTTTTATGTGTTTCTCAGGACACAAAAAGCTTGGTTCTCTTACAGTTTTATTTCAATTATATTTTAATGTTAAATTCAATATTGCTATTTTGTTTCAATTGTAATACCTGCCTACTGTGCATTATTAAATTCATGCCATAAAAAATAGAAAAAAGGGTGCTGAATTTTTTGATTTTATATTAGGTCTCATATTTAACACATTCTCATAAACTTATGTTCTTATGTTACAAAAAGCTAACGTAATTTTTTATTTATTATAACTGAAGTTTTGTATTAAATGCATGATACTAACAAAAGTAATTAAATAAATCGTTTTCACTGTTAAACCTACTGTGTTTTTATACTGAGGTCAAACAATTAGAAATATTGAATATACATAATATTTTGGTTAGATTTGGTATGCATGATCTCATTTAATAATAATGAACAGTCCAACACAAATACGTAATTTGAGATAGGTTAAAGTATCCTGCCTAATGTCGTAAACTACGGACAGGGAGGTCTGAGTTTCGAAATATTAGGGTAAAAGATTGCAAATATTTATTTAAAATATAATAACAGAGCACGAGTTGTGGTGGTAAAAACTGAATCTAGGACAACTGAGTTTGTAATTCTACCACAAAATTAAAATAACTTTAAAACTTTTAAAAATAAAGAAAAAGAAAAATTGCTTGGACACAAAATTTCCACATTACCCACCTAATTTAAAAAACAACCAAAAGAATCAAAAAAGCTACCATGGATATTTTTTAGCAATTTTGCTTCCTAAAAAGGTTCTTAGAAATAATGTCAAGCTTGCATATATTACCAATTAGTTCTTCTAGCAAAATGTAGGGCATTATTATCTGTTCAACCGTACTATGTACAATTCCACAAGACTAAAATAGACATAGAAGTTGAGCATAGGCCAAAACATTATGCTCTAATGAGTAAGAACTTTACATAGGGTAAATCCATAGGCAACCAGGCATCAAACTTTTTCCAGATGATGTTCTCTTTTTAGGTGTCATATTGAAATTCTTGATTAGGATTTTTATAAACATTTTTTATTAGATGTCCATCTATGTCACATTAAATATTCTAAACAGGCCATTTAACTAAAAACCCTTCAGAATTATCAAACATACAAACCGTCAGTGTTAAAAATACATACCTATCTAAAACACCAAGAAAATATTTTATTGGAGAATATGGGTAAATCCATGGTAAATCATAGAATTATAATTCTATGGGGTACATGTATTTATTTTTCATTGAGTATTTTTTTTTGATGGGTCTATCAGAAGTACTACTTTTTACATACCTAACATGTAATTTTTATGACAAATATATTTTTTTTACAAAATACACACCCTTTTTTAAATCATTCTAGGATTATTATCTTAAATAACACCCAGGTAGAGTTGAAAATCCTAAGACTTGCATCTGAAGTGAGATTATCTTGCCGTCATCAGTGCAGGATTTACGTGTAAGCTACACAAGCTATAGCTTGGGGCTCCCACTTTCTTGGGGGCCCCCAAAAAATATTGTCCGAGTGAGCAATTGTCATGTATGTATACTTAAATATACTGCAGCATTATTAGTCACAATGCTGCACGTCCGGGATGTCCCATACTCTTCACTTATTTTTTTTAGCGTGTCTTTTCGAAGAACAAAGCGCTATTTGCTTAGGGAGGATTCCCAGATTCTAGTAGGAGAAGTCAAGCATTTTCATTAATATGTTAGACATGGTCAAGCCCATGGTTCAGTGGAACAAGATAGACAGACACATCAGCGGTGCCATTCTGCACTGTTCTCGCGGCCGTAGAAAACACTTGATCTCGTGTATTTTGTATGCAAATACACGAGATTGATGGTTTTCATATGGGAATACAAGCCCAGGATCTGTATGGGGTAATATTTAACAATCGTGTCCAATCAGCATTCCCTAATGTATAAGCAATTTTGAGATTGTTTCTTAGTATAATGGTGGAAAATTGCTCTGGAGGAAGATCTTTTTCTCACCTGTAGAGGATAAAAAATGAATTTAGAAAAACAATGACTCAAGATAAATTATGTTCTCTCAGTCTCATGTGCATAGAAAGCGTCAAACTATGCAGTTTATCATCTGATGATGTCATCAGTGACTGCTCTGGCAATGGCAAGAAAGAAAATATTTTAGTTTAATATACGAGTAATTCCTTAATCCTTATAACATGTTTCAAGAGATAAGACAGTAAGCCTTTGTAAATTGTACCTTTTAAAAGAACTTTTGTTTTTTTTTCTCCAGAGTTTGTTATGAATAAAAATGATTTTAATTAAATATTTATTATTTCACTATCAATGTAATTCTTAATTGTATTTCAGTTTAATTCTCTACGTATCTGAAAATCATATTAGTCACTGACATAGATTATTTGGACTTATAAAGGGCCCCATATTTCAAAAATCTTAGGGCATTATCAAGTCTAAATCTGGCCCTGGCCGTCATATATATTTGAAATGATTGCTGATACACTATAATTGGAGTAATAATACAGCGCCCTATGCACCATTAAGAATGTGTCTATAGTTTATATATTTAAGTTTACCGACACTGTTTTTTCCTTACCATTGAATTTTTAACATCTATATAATTTTTTCTCTAATCACTTTTCCATTACTAAAAATTCTTTTTTGGATCCCTATTTTCATTGCAGTCTAGAAATACTCATAGATAATATGGGAAAATAAAACTACATTTAGTACATCAACTAAGTTGTATTTTTTTATAAAATAGATACATACATCTTAAAACATTTTCAAACACACATTTACATTGAGTAACAACAAAATATATGATAATAACTCCTTGCAGTTATAAATGGAAATATTCCTAAATCCATTGTTAAAAAAAAAGTTTAAAACAACATTGTTTGACAACGTGACTTATCTATTACTTATAAATAATATGCTTTCGTGATTCGATTAAAACAAAATTGATTGCATTTTTAACAATGTGAAAATCAATCAATTAATCATATTACAAACTGAAATCTGTTTTTATATGAAATATTAAGTTAAACGGATTGCATAGTAATAATATTTTAGTTGATAAAATTTACTATGCATGCATATAACAGGACGTAGTACGTACATACAAGAAATTAAAAATATTAAAAAAAACAATTTTGGATATTGCTTTTGATTTTTGAGGGTGCACTTTAACAAAACATAATTGTTTTATTTACTAAATTAACACTACAAGGAGTTGTTAGAAACATAAAAAAATCAATCAAAAACATATCAGATTGTGTACTCAAAAATACCGGGGAAAATATTAATATTAAAAAATACAGGTGTATAATATTTTGATAATTTTTCAGTGGGTTACTTGACAATTTAATACCTAAAAAATTTGGATGTATTTAAAATAAAATTTTAATTGGAGAATAAAATACAGAGGTTAGAAACAATTTCAGCTTTATAGTGATTGTCTGTGAGATATGAAAATTATTTAGTTGTAATTAATTTTCCGTAGGGTGCCTGAGAGATAATAATATAATTTTAGATATGGATTATTTCATGATGTATGTGGATTTCAAGATGCAATTAAAAAACAAATTTTAAAATGTTTATTTGTACCATTTTGTATAATAAGGTTAATCATTTTTTATAATGTCATATGCCCATATATATTTTTGAATGTAGTATGCGATTCTTCCGAAATGTGTCAGACTCTATATTATTTATAGTGAGAAACTCATATTACTTACTGGGTAAAAACAGAAATAATATTTAAAATAAAAGTTTTATCATAAAACTACATGAACAGCCCCATTTATTTTTGAGTATTCACTCGTTATGTTACATTATGTTTTTTTTTGTTGTTGTAAATTTGTGTCTTTAATACAATTTTATTATGATTTTTGATATGTGGTATTTTTCCAATAACAGTGTATATATGTATAAATATATACTATTTAAACCAGGAAATATTTAAATCACAATTCATATGTACAGAATAAAATATTTAAATTAAAATAAGTACGTAATTCTGTGATTACAGTATTTCTGATGATCTTAATTTTTAAGGTTATTAAAATTTTAAAAAAATAATTGAAAAATATTAAGTAAAAATAAACTCAATGTTTAATTATAAAAATTATTTGCAAAAAACATGTGAAATGAATTTCACGGAAGAAAAAAACATTTACCCACACCAAAAACCATAAGGTAGCTCAAAGAACAACAATGTTTTACAAATATAGGTCTAATACAATATTTTGGAATGGTTTTTATTATAAATTTATTTAACAATCAAGAAATAATAAGAATATATAATATTATGTATATTAAACAATTCGATTTCTAACATTCAGGGATACAATATGCATATTAAACCATTTCTTTAATTCATTAATTTCTTTATACTGTCATTATCTTCATACACACTAATAATTAGTTTTCCTTCATTAAACAATTTAGGTAGGTGTGTAAATATTTAAAATGAACCAAAACCCTAACTACCATTTACTTTGACCTCAAATAACGAGATTATTTTAGAAAAATATTTTGGTTATAAATAAAATTTACAGTTTTTGGTCAAATAACTTCATTTTATTGTTTAATTTACTAAATAAACAAAATTGATTCTTATTTCGCAGTATTGAAATAATGTTTACATTAAAATAGTAATGTTAGTAATGTAAAAATAATGTAATATAAAACACATTAATTTGTCCTAAATGAGTATTAAATCATTGTTATATTTAAGCTCTTTTACATTTTCTTAAATGTTATAAGTAGTAAAGAAACTAGATATCCAGAGTAAATAAAACAGGATTTAGAAAAACATCATATTAGAAAATATGGAGTTTAGAAATACTAAATAACTATAAGTAAACAAAAAAAAATACTGAAGACTTGGCAAATATTGGCATAATTTATAGAAGATTAATACAAGTAATAACTTCAGCAGCATTAGGTACTAATATTTTTCATTCATCACAAAGTTTATGTTATATAACTTAACACGGATTATAAATGTCTTTTTGATGATTTTTTTTCATTTCATCGAATAAAAAAAACCTAAGTATAAATTATTCAAGAAAAGTATATTCGATACATCGAATATACCTACCTACATATAGGTTCCAAGACAAACTTGTGAATACTAAACAATAAAAAGGAGGTGTAATGTTAATATTCAAGAATAATAATGCTTAGGTATCCAAATAAAATTTTGATAGATAAAGACGGAGGAAACCTTAATTTTAATACATGTAAATATTCAGCTTTTAGAAACCATCAATAATTTTGAAGATCATAAGACATCATTTACTTAACTACACATTTGGAATAATGTATGTATACTATTTAGAGTAAAACAAAATATAATATATTTATATTTTTAATGGTATGTTTTTATACCATCGATAATAAACATGTAATGATTTTTTATATTCACACAAAATTCACACATTTAGTAGGTAATTTAAATTTAATAGTAGGTAAAGATTTCCGTTCATGTAACATTTTTGTCAATAAAAATACAAATACATTGCAATCTCTAGTACATCAATATTTATTATATCGGATAATACATTTAATGAGTAGGGCAGGTTTTCAGGGGGAAAATATTTAATAAGAAAACCATTGGAACAATCATGCATTATTTATCTAAACACTGAATATACGTGAAACACAGGATGCCAATTTAATAACATTATTTTGGCAATTAAACTACAATTTAATACGCACCATAATTTTTTCATACTTATCTCATAAGATATACATATATTTTCAAATTGAATAGTAATTAATGCCATCAATGTTCATTAAAAAAATATGTGCACATTATAACAACTGTTGTAATCTGCTGTTGATAAAACTTGGAAGATTACTCATGTAATTGAAATTAAATGGAAGTCTTATTGAAGACAAAAAAACCTTACCTAGGACTCAGTGGTGTGTTATTTATCACATTAAACTATCATATTTAGGGAAGAAGTGAAGTTACATAAATCCTACACATTTAAGAGTATAGAAGCGCTAATGTCTAAATCTTGGATTTCAAAAATGATTTAAGACGAATATAAGAAATAAATAAATTAAAGCATAGTTATTGAAAGATTGAAGCAAGGAAATTTTTTAATAAATGTACCAACCAATAGTATTCGGTTGATTTTATAGAAAAGAAATTAAAATATATAAAACATAAATAATTGTCAGAAGCAATGATCAATAATAAAAAAAACAGTTTAAATGTTTTAAGGGGCGAGATAGAAATTTGTCAAAAAAATAAAATATTTAAAATGGAACAAACATTAAAACACCTATAATTTTTGACATTTTGAGCCAATATATGTGTTAACTTCCACGCAAACATACCCCATCTCCCAACAATGCATCAACAATTCAATAATGGAAACAATCGTATCAAAAGATATACATATTTACATTTTCAAGGGTGTTCTCGTTTCTTGGCTTTCCGGCATAAGATGACATTGTCAGACTGACTTCATATGAGAATTTCCAAAGTGGAATGGACGTTACTGGCGGATGTAGAGGGTTCAGGTTCCTCGGCTGCCGGCACTATCTTCCCTCAGGACCACGGGGGTAGAGGACGAGCACCGACAGGGGAGCGTCAGAAGGAACTGTCAAATACTGTCATCGATCTGGAAATGTCTTCGTCATTGTTACAGCATTCGAGGAACTCTTCTAATGTCACAACGCCATCTTTGTTAACGTCCATTTTCTAAAAAGAAGAAAAATACTTTATTTCTAACTGGTGTGATACTGCCCTGCCTTGGTAGTCACTGAGAAATATTAAAGGGACATTTAATTTAGGATAAATTGGTGGTGGAAACAACTAGTCACAATCTCTCAAGTAATATACTTAAAAAAAGGAAATCATCAAACTCATAGGTTATTTTCATTGATTACATTTAATTCATGTATGTATCCACTCATGTAATGTGCTTGGCTGCCATGTAAAGGTTATATAGGAAATATTTTTTTACAAAGGTTTTTTCATATAAAAGCATAATCCAATAATGTAATTAACATTAAATCAATGCAGTGCATCATTAGGCACAAATGAAGGATAGTTGATGATGAATGAATATATGTATAATAATTTGTTGCAACACAGAGGGAAAACATTTTTGAGAAGGGAATATGGAAGTCTGGGCATTTACAGAGCTAATGGCCACTTTACACACTGTGTAACATTCACCATTCTGCCAATGTTTAAACATCCACATTTTTTAAACTCTACCATTTGTTGACTTTTGTGAAGTAAAAGAGCCGAAACCTTTATCTCGTGAGTGAGATTCATCCTGCTGAAACAAATTTAGATCTGAATAACTCCCCAGGGAAGAAATCCAGCCAGTCTGCAAACATTTGGACATATTCAAAACAATATTGATTTGAATAGCCTCAGTATAGAGAAAATGTTTTGAAAGGTTTACTGAACATTGCTAGATAAGAGCAACTGTGATAGCCGGTACCATCTTATCCGATTTTGCTTGAGAATGTCAGGGATTGGTACACAAAGAGCATTTCTGGGTTATTATGCTGTGTGTCGTTCGTACTCTTTTTCGACGTAGCTGATTACAATCTTCATCATCAGGGTTGATGTTATTTGTGTAAATAAATATGTAATGTTATGTATTTAGGATTTATACCACATTGCAGTCGTTGCTGTATGCAGCTTGTTAATTTGAAATTTTTGTCATTTTACAGTCTACGCTAGAACGCACGACACATGGCATAATAACCTAGATAAACTCATTGTGCATCTGAATGGCCGTGAAAGTCCAAAAAATATTATCAGGGATTGATAGCAAAAATCCTTGTTCCTTGAATGAGATCAAGAAGCAAAAATGGACTTACATATAATATCTCAAAAGTATTTTAATAATATAAAAACCTGAAATATTCTCTCCACTTTTTCCTTAACAGTATCGTCATCAACAGTTGGCTCAGCCAACTTCCCCATGAGGTCATAAATAGCTGTCACTATATCCGTCATTTCTTCTTTAGTTATGTATCCATCTCCGTTTATATCGTATAATGAGAAAGTCCATCTTAATTTTTCTTCTAAAGATCCTCTCGAGAGAATTGATAATCCAGACACAAATTCCTAAAATGATGAAAACAGGGATAATAAAAAAGGATTAAAATCCAGAGGAACATAATAAGAACATTTGCGCAATAATAATTCGCTATATGCCACATATTATTATTACAAAAGGGTAATTTACCTCAAAACTTAATAAGCCACTGTTATCTTGGTCCAATGTATTGAATACATAATGGGCATACTGGCTGGTGTTTGCTGTAAGAAAAAAAACCCTTAATGCAAACGTTTTGTAAATGCAAATTCAATCTAACTTTTGAAGTTAAGTGTCAAATACATTTTATTTATTATATACGCCCAGAGGGCTTTTACATCACAGGTACAAAATTAAAATTCAAGTATTTCATAGTATGAGAAAGCAATATGTTAGTCTAATTTATAGGTTGCTAAAATTCCACTCGCCCATGCGCTTTGTAGCTGCAAGGCGATTAGTAATCGAGCTTCAATATTTATCAACTATCGAATACCTAAATTTTGAAAATGGGGTCTAGAATTTCAACTGTCTAAGAGCTCAGTAGCTGCAATACTTGTTATAATCTAACTCCTATTTTCAAAAATGAGTTTTTTTCTATATATAAAGTTTATATTTGAAGCACTAACTTTGTGGTTATTCATTATAATAAAATAAATAAAACAACTTTGTTTTTAACCACTAATTTTTATTTTTCACCGACCAACAAAAAAAACACTTGATTTATTGGGTCCACGTGTAGTATTTAGTGAACATGATAGAAATAAAATAAAAAGGAATCAATTCATTAGTTACCTAAACCTTGACAAAGAAGCTTGTTTGCTTTGAAACCGGTCGGTGAAAAATAAAAATTAGTGGTTAAAAACAAAGTTGAGTTTTTTCATTTATTTTAATGTCATTCAAGCACTAAACTTCATTGTCAAATTGAAACATAATGTAAATGGGAGCTAGACCTCTTACCATCCATGCGCTCTGTAGCTGCAAGACGTGCTGTAATCTAGCTCCTATCTGTTGTAATGTAAATATATCATAATTGGAAACGAGGAACTATAATCCCAATCGCCCATATGCTCTGTAGCTGCAAGACGGGCTGGGATATTTATTTACTGTACAGAGCCCTTGAGGTGATTTTCACAAAAACAGCACTATAGAAATTATCCAACTATAGTAATAATAATATATATGTATCTAATAAACAGGTAATAATTTTTTTAAAGTATCAAATTACATTATGCTTTATGATATATTTTGTTAATATATTTCACTTTACTAAATTTTTAATTTTTAAAGAAGTCACAAACATTGCTGTTCGGATGCTGATTGCTGTTTTCGGGGTTATTTTGCTGTGTATAACATAATTAATTTTCAACATTTCAGACTACATGTAGTATCAATTGTCATGGCGGATAATAGAAAATAATAGGTTCTAGAAATTATCAATTGTTTAATTCAAAGCGGGTGTCAGTTTTCTTTTGAAAAGTGCTCCTGCTCTTCGAAAAACCCACCCTCGGACTTGTTTGTTTGAATGTAACTGTCATGATTCTAATATCAGTAAACTAAACGGTACTGTTCTTTGCACCTTTAAAAAAAACAAAATCAGTATGTTATTTTCAATATTTATAGAACAATTTTAACGGGGTAAATGATAAGGAATTATTATAACTGTTGAAAGTAAAAAAGAAAGTGAATCGGGTTGTGGTCCTGTGGCTAGTATCTCGGACTCACGGACCAAAGGTCCGAGGTTCAAATCCCATCCTACCCCAACTTGATTCCCATTCTCTAATAGTGAGTTATTATTTACAACTCGTTGAAAATGGCCACCAAAATTAAATATTTGGGTAAATCATAAAAACGCAAATATTTATTTTACACAAAAAAAAGAAAATAATAACTAAAAATATTTTCATGATTAAAAATTATTTATGGAATGCTACTATTTACGGCAGATCCAATTACCCACAGTATTGAGTATTTTAATAAATAATTTTATTTAATAAATAAATAATAACATCACATAACTATCTGTCTTAAAATCTATAATTATCTATATTTATTTGTACAAACATGGTATTATGAACACATTTATAGGGCATATTTAATAATATACACTATAAATGCATTCATAATACTAGCTCGGGGGTGGTATTCTGAATCTTCTCCACCCCCTAGAGAGTACTTAATTTAGGGATTTTTATTACTTTGCTTCATATAATAGCCACACTGATGATAAAACGCCATATGATGTATAAAACTGTATAAAAACCCAAAAAAAAAAACAAAACAGTTTGGTCAATTCAACCTAATTAACTGTTTTGGGTAATGCTTAAGGTCGCAATAATGTTTTAGATGAAAATTTTCATGTTAGATTTCACGTGTTCTTATTTATTTGGCAGTCAATCATCAGTTTTGCTAGAAATGAAGCAAAGTGTTAAAGTATGCAAAAATGAAAATCCCCAGATTAATCACTCTCTAGAGGGTAGAGAAGCTTTAGAATACCAGCCTGGGCTATGAAGGATAAATACTAAAAACTGATTTTAATGTAAATCTAAATGACAGTTTGTAAAATTAAGTGTGATATAAATCTGTTGATTTTATGAACATCATATAAGGGAAATGATCATCATGGGTGTTGGCTACGGCGCAGCTTAAAATACTGAGAAATTCGTATATAAACACTCAAATTAGGCTATAGTGCTGCGTCAGCGACTTAGCCTTTTTACTCTTGATTTCTTTAGTAACATAAAATAAACGCAGGGTAATTACAACTAAGTAACTTTAAATGCAATATTTTGTGAGTTACTCACTAAAAACACATTGTTTTATTCTCCATGAACGCTGCAAATACGTAAGTCATGCATCAAATCATCAAAATGTGATTTGAATGAATCACAATTTGTTGATTCGTAGCATTTATCGAGGAAGATGCAAATACATATTTTAACAGTTAACTCAAAAATGCTGATTTTAAAGTTACTTAGTAGTAGTAATTACATCACAATATGCAATTTTGTAAATCCGTTTTTTTATGTTAAGAAGTAATATCAAATCTTAAAACTAATGATTGGTCCAATGACTTCCGAAGTAATACCGATATGCATACTAACCTAGTATTACAGTGATAAAATATACATAATATATAAGGGAATGCTGAAAAGTAATGCACATATGTTTGTAGAACATGAACAAAAACAAATAACAAGATCGGGCAAAAAGTACAATAGTCACCGTTAAGCCCACCACATTTCTCCCAAATTGTAAAAAGTTGTTTCATTCAGTCACTGAAAAACTCTTCCGACTTTTCTCGAATCCTTGACTTGATAGCTACCTTCACCTCATTGTCCAAGGTATAATGATTACTCCTGAGTAGAAGCAAAAACTAAAAATTGCAAGGTGCAAGATCGGGGGAGTAAGGAGGGCACGGAACAGGTTCAAACTTCATGTTTTACAGAGCCTCATCAGTTGCACGCGAGTTAGTTGGACGAATGTCATCATGCTGCAAGATTATTTTACATTATCCCATTTGTTCAATAAAAAAGCTGATTTGTTTCTTGGACATTCCAATATGCTTTGTGATATGTTTTTGAGCGATTCACTGGTAATTTTGAATCAAATCGTCGACGAGTTTGCGATGTTTATCATATGTAGCAGTGATTGGACGTCTGCTGAGTGTTTTATCAACAATAATGGCTTTTCTAGGCTCGTAATCACTAATTTTTACTTATTGATTTACAGTAGATCTATCAACAGCATCGTCACTATAAACAGCCTTCAAATAACAGTTAACTTCAGTAGGAATCACTTTGTCAGCAGTTAAAAATGCAATAATAGCGCGCTGTTTAACTCACATTGATTTAACACTAGATGTTCCATACTTCTGCTTTTCAAAATACACTGGATGAACACAACACCTTATATATATAGTTGGATAATTTATAAAGCGCCATTTTTGTGAAAATCACCTCAAGGGCGCTGTACAATTAATAAATATCCCAGTACGTCTTGCAGCTACAGAGCGCATGGACGGTTGGGATTCTAGTTCCTCGTTTTCAATTAAGATCAATCAAAAATTATAATAGATAGGAGCTAGATTACAGGACGTCTTGCAGCTACAGAGCGCAAAGACAGTTAGAAATTTAGCCCCCATTTACACATTTTAAAAATTGACAAATAAATTTAGTGTATTACAAAATAATAATAATATGAATAGTAAAAAGGAGTAAGATTACAACACGCCTTGCTGCTACTAAGCGCATAGACGATTGGAATTCTAGACCCCGTTTACAAAATTAAGGTATTTTAAAGTTGAAATATGAAAGCTAGATAACCAATCATCGTGCAGCTACAAAGCGCATGGATGAGAGGAATTCCAGCAAAGTTAAAACAATATCAATAAATTTATAAAAAATAGAGTATAGTAGTAAATTGGTCAAGTGTTCATACCAAGAAGTAAGCAATAAAAAACTAAATAAATAAAGCACTGTATCAACTCCATGGTTAACAAAGGGAGATAGATGTCCGAAGAGAATCTTTTGTAGACAGTAGGTAGATATCGTCACCATGTGGTCCACTAGGCTGCTGGAGAATTTCTGGAAACGCACGTGTGTAGACCCCAGGATTACGCCTATTGTTCCAACGACTTGGTGTCCATTTTGGTCCGTATTATTTCGTTTTATGAGACGCAACATTCCTGTTCAAATTCACTTCTTTACATGAATATTACACAAACGCGTGTATAAGCGGTTTGATTTATAATTTTGTATATTATTAGAAGGCAGATATTTGAAATATTATGTATTTATCAATAAATGTCAGTTCACTTTTAGTAGCACTGTTGTAATTTTTTAATTATGGGTGTAGTGTTCTAAATAGCAAAATTTAGGTACTTTCGCGTCAAAAACTGATTCTTAAACGGTTTTAAAGGATTCATATAAAATTTTATGATTTTAAGGTTACAGACGCACTATTTTTGTAAGTTTCCATTGTTCACTATTTGTCACATATTTTGTTAAGAATAAAGTATAAAACAATGCTATTAAATAAATAGTCTTCTTTTTTCCACTGTTTGTTGAAACATGACTACACTACTACACACTAATGATTTATAAACATAAACTCATTGTTTTCTAACATATAACAACTTATTTTCAGATTTATTATAAGATTATAAGCTACGGTTGGGGAGGAACTATATTTCACGCCCAGCCCGTACGGTGGCTGAGCGTGATGAGCTTCTAACCTGCGAATGCGTATAAAGGGAGAATGTTACTTACACATGCCACCTTGTGCGTTTCTAAAGGTAATTTCGTTCGCGATCAACAAGCATGTGTGCATTAGTTCTCGCCTACCCTCGTATTATGTAGTTTATGCAAAAAAAATGAAGGCAATAATAATAAAAAGCAGTTTTACGTTTCAAATATTTTTATTAGGTAAAATTATTAGATTTACATTAAAGGATATTAAAAATGAATGAAGGATGCTGCCTTCGAAGACAAACATCAAATACTATCTTAATATTCTTAGGTCTTAAAAAACAGGGTATAAAAACAATGAACCAATTTGGTATAATCCGTACTTCTTAAAAAATACATGTGTTTTATTGAGATTCCTTTCCATTAGATGAAGAAATGCATTTTCTTTCCAAACATCAGTTCAAATAGTCTGGACTGAAGGCAAAATGTTCTTATTTTTTTACGTTTTAGGCATTTGTCTGATTTTTAATACCTACTTAAGTTAATCCTTAGTTTTTTTTTCAATTGATAAAACATTTTTGAAACGCTGGAATTTTTAATAATGGATAAACATGTACCCACATTATGTAGAGGAAAAGGAATAAAATAAAAATAAAATGTAGATCTTATATTTATTCTTACAGATACAATAATTAGTTATACTTCAAAATAAAAACCACATTTAATTTTAGTCGAAAAAGTCCACTTTGTTGGTTGAAATTACTTTTGAAAATATAGTTCACCATTTCCTATTTACCACAAGGGAGTTGTAGTGACAAATCAACTTCAAAAGGTCGGTGAGTTTAAATAATTTTTCAAAGGATGGGATGACAAAATGTATTATCAGAAGAACCATTTTAACATGGATCGAGGAATTTGACGTAACTTAGTATTTAAAGGAATGTGGTTTTGAAACCAACTTCACAAACAGCTTAAATAACATCGAGTGTCCCATGGTTCATTAAACGGTTGCTTTGTCCAATTTAGATAAATCAAACAACCGAAGTTTCAGGGAATGATATTTACATTTAAATTATAA
This sequence comes from Micrasema longulum, assembly GCF_059751315.1. Classification (NCBI taxonomy): domain Eukaryota; kingdom Metazoa; phylum Arthropoda; class Insecta; order Trichoptera; family Brachycentridae; genus Micrasema; species Micrasema longulum. The sequence goes on from NW_028277880.1 coordinate 52,361, forward strand.
ATGAAAAGTGAACATCAAATGCTACGGATAAGTTATTAGATTTTTAAGTTGAATGAAGTCAGTTTCCTCCAGTCTGCTGTTGGTATACTTCTATGGTATCGGCTTCTTCCATCTCCAAAGAAGTTGGGGTATCATTCTCATTTATTGGCTGGCCATCGAATCGAAATCTAACCACTTGCATTGATAGGCCCTGGAACAAATGGAATGGAATACACATTTAGTAAACATAATGCAAAATGACAAAAAGTAATGTTACATGTGTTGAATTCAAACGTATTCAATAACTTAAATACATTCAGCGAGGACAAAACAAACAACTATAGGCAATATTTATTTGTTTAGCTTCTATACATTCACATTTGTACATTAGCGGGCTTATTCAACTAATAAAATAAAGTGTGGTATTTTTATATTTTTAGTTTTAAAATAAAAAAGAAGAAAATAAAATAACCAGCAACATGTGTACATAAATGAAATAATGTCGATACTAGTCTTCAATGGGAAAAAGAGGAGAGATTAAGGAAGAGAAAGGAATATTTCTTCAGGCTTGATTTAAACTGAGCGACTGTAGGAACATCTTTGACAGTGGATAGGATATGATTCCACAGTCGAACCATATGGAAACTGTATAAGGAGGAATAATTATAGGTGGGAATTATGAGGGTGCTTAGAGAATAAGAATGAAGAGGTAAACCATGAACTGATGACCGTAGAAATTTTCCACAAAGGTATATTGGAGCGTTAGGACTATGAAGTATGAACAGAAGTGAGAGGGTGTAATAGTCTCTTCGCTTTATAATTTTAAGCCATTTCAGTTGCCTACGATAATCAGATATGTGATCATATTTCCTGAGATCAAAATGTACCTAAAGCATGTATTCTGAAGTTGTTAGGGTTTATCAATTTGTTCACAGACTAGGTAAATCAGTCATGGTAACATGGGTAGTAATAATTCTTATAAGAGTGATCATTTGGTAATAATGTGTAAGAATTTATATGGCCTTCAGAGTAAAAAAAGTTTGTGTTTAGGTGGGTTTATGAGTAAACCATACTCTATTGTCCATGTTGACATGCCATTTAGAGTTTAAGACATGGATTCTACTGCTTCACTGGTACATATGATAATGTGATTGAACTCGTAATTTGTAATAGATGTATTATCGTTTAGAAGTAACCAGAGTAGTAATAACTTCTTTTTTTGTAAAAAAAAAACAACAGGGCCCTGTCAGCAATTAAGAAATAGTTGAATTTTATATTTTTTCAATCTTCTGATCTGAATTATCGCATTTGGCGTCGCAGTTTCAAACTAACTTACATTACGGAAATTAAGCTTTCTTAGAAACACCCCCCAATTAGCAAATGCAAAGCTATATTTTTTCAGTATTTTTCTATGTGGTCAAAATCCAGACGCTCGCCACAAAGAGAATTTAGACATTTGAAATGTGGTGATATAAAAGTATTATAATGTGCATTAATAAACTATACAGGATAAACTTCATATTACAAGGTGAAAAACAAATTCCAATTCTCTAATTTCGTAGAGTCAAACATTTCGGTGTGTGCTTATTTAAACTCGCAAATTATATTTTGAAAATGATAAGGTTGGCGAGATCAGGTTCCAAAATGGCCAATGCACATTTTAAAATGCTGTGACTCATTTAGAAGTCGAAGCAGGAAAATAAATATAAAATAAGTAAACAGTATGGTGAGTCATCAAAAGATTGCATGAGGTTATGAAATTATTAGTCACACAGAGAAAGGCAACCATCGGTCTGTGTTTCATTTATTTAACACTATACACATTTACAATTAATATACATATAAGGGCGGGAAATTTTAATAAAGCAGCAAGCAGATTTCTTATTGTCTATGCGCTCTGTAGCTGCAAGACGTGCTGTAATCTAGCTCCTGTATATCATAATTGGAGACGAGGAACAAGAATCCCAACCGTCCAAGCGCTTTGTAGCTGCAAGACGTGGTGGGATATTTATTTATTGTACAGCGCCCTTGAGGTGATTTTCACAAAAACGGCGCTATAGAAATTATCCAAGTATATATAACAGAATTATCAAATTTATCAAGCATTGTTTAAAATGAGTTTTATTAAAGGTCATCATAATCATTCCCCTTTCTCTTTCTGCACACAGCGGTGTGTAGGGTACTCCATTGGTAAACTAAATGCAGTGGATTTTGATAATTTGTTACATGGAGATAAGGTGATCGGCCTTACACTTTTACACTACAAATGTCAGTCTAGCAACAATGAAATATTTTGGTTCAAAAAACCTTTAAAATCAAAATTTCACATCCACCCGCCACGAATCGAGCTCAGGACCTTAATAATGCTAGGCGAACGTGCTAACCACTCTTCAACACGACGAACTTATCACTCGATTTCCTTATCCAGGTTTTTTACCTGACAGCAGCCATCGAGTTGAAAACACTTATCCAGGTTTCTGGTTCTATTTCACACACAGAACTGTATTCTTCATTCGGCTGAACACGGTAAATTAAAGGCAATACGTCAGAAATTTAATAAAATTATCTCAATATGGAATATTTAAGACGTTAATCAAAAAATCTATTACTGTCTCTTTATAAAAGGCCCTGTTATTAAAATGACAAACAGGAAACAGTTCACACACATAGGGTATTTTCACAAGTCGGGAATAACGTTAAAAATAAAATATATATTTAGAGAGAATTTTTACAATTCAAATTATATCACTATCAATGTATTCAAAATCAGTTTTCATCTATAATTTTCGGGTTTAAAAATGAGCATATATAAAACGGAACGCAGTTGGCATCGAGTCATTTTGACGTCACGCGTTACAACTGCCGACTGCGCTTCTAATAAATATTGCGTACAAGTTTGGCGCCAAAATGTCATACGTGCGGTTTGTCCCACAGGGCGCGAAACATCACGGTTTCGGACAATTCAAAATAAACCTTTGTAGAAAATTTATTCGATATCAGTACAGTTACCATTGAATTATTTTGCTTATTTATGGATAAAAATAATAAAGAATTGTAAAAATACCCAATTTATTCTAATGTTAGGCTACAACGGGCAGCGCAAGTAGAAATAATGAGTGAAGAGAGAGTGCCCTATAGGATACTTCACACAGAGCCTCAAGATAGTGCCTGTGGACCCAAACTCCAATCGCTAGATGGAGAGCAACGGGATGTGGATTGGCATCGGGAATTGGAGGAGTACATGACAGAAGGGGAGATGGTGACGAATGTTGGAGGAGGTCAAGGTCCACAGCAGGCTGCAGAGCCAATGATAATTCCATGGCTAGCATTAGTATGTATCCGGGCAAAAGACTGACGTTTTGTGTGAGAAATAAAAACAGAAAATTAAATGCTGATTAGTCCACCTCATAGTGTATTGGTTAACGGGTCCGCCTTCCATGCTCGAGGTACCGAGTTCGATTCCCGGCAAGGTAGATAAGATTTTTTTAAAAGTGGCAGTTTTAGACTAATCTTTAACTGCCTGCACCCGAAGCTTAACTGATCATCTCGCCTTTATGTACCAAATGTTTAAGACACGATGCAAGTACCGAATGAAAATGATTATTTTAAGCTCCTTTCAGTGCAGATAAGGTAAATGAAGGAAGAAAGCACAAATATGATCGCCACTTGTCACATTTGCAATATTATACAAATAATATTCAGATCACATATTATTGTCCAAGAGTAGCATAGCACATGCAATGAGAAAGTTCAGTGGTTTTTAAAATACTTTTATGTATCATATTATCAGGGCTATGATTTTTTTAAGTTCACCCGTGATGTCACAAGTTCTCGTCGATGAGTTCTGCCGATTCGGAAGACCTTGTGACATAGTTCAAAGTAATTAATTTTTAATTATTTTTTTCATACATTTTTGAGAAACTTCACAATAGATTTAAATGCTCTAATTTTTCCTGCATGTAAGAAAACATTTTTTATATCCAATTTCCCACAGCTCTGACTTTCCTGGTTATAGTGATCTCACTGTGAATCGTACTCAGGACCCTAGTGTGCGAGGATAGCATTTTAGCTATTGAACTAACTAGAAATCAATGAAATAGTATGCAAGTATTTCACGTTTTGTTATTATTTAATGTAAAAATGACATTAAAAATAAGATCGGTGCTGATGTTTTCTGTAGTTAAGATTGTATTGTTTTTATGCTCAAACTACTAGTTTAAGGGGGCCTATTTCACCATCTCTTTGTATATCCTGATTGTGAGTATACTGGCAAAAAACCTTAAAATACACTAAGTCATTAAATTTTATGTATCTGTAGTTTTAAAAATAAATTTAAGGTTAAGCCGTATACCCGGTATTTTATTCAGGCTAAAAGCTTTGAACAGCTAAATATTTACTTAATATAAAATTAAGAAACGGATAAATTACAAACACGTTCTTAAATGAGCACTTGACATCTTACTATATTCAAATAAGATATAAAAGAGTAAAATTGGAACAAAACTTAAATGCTCGATTTCTCAAAACAGGGATTTGAGAGTTGAATCTTTTTGCCAGTATACCCACAATATGTCCTGCTAAATCGCATTTAAGTTTAAAAATCAATTTCACAACCTCTGATTATTGCAAAAAAATTATAAATCTCCTTTAGATTGTCACTAAAGTTAACTAGAGGTATTTCCTCTGTTTAAAGCACATGTAAAAATGGTGTCTTTATGTTATCGATATGACAGCAATGCTCAAAGTTTTACAGTGTTGAAAACCGTTCATAATTGACATAGTTAGGTTAGCGAAGAGTTAGGCACACTCTCTTCACCCATTCTTTATACCACGTAAAAGTTAACGATTTATTTATAAACAATGCTGATATTGATTGTCTGGAGCCTTTAACAGATGACGACATGGCAAGAAAGGTAAGAAATAAGCATGCCAACGAAAAAGAATAAGGGCATCGGAACCAGTTGCACGGATTCTAAATACTCAAGCTGTGTCTGCCTTGAATACTTGCTTGGAATGGGCAGACGAAATTGATACCTCCATTCCAGAAAAAATGCTTTTACGCACATTTAAGGATAAAGCATTTTTCTTGTCACTAAGTAACACTTGTCAAAGCACTATATTGGAATGCTTTTAAGATGAACAGCATTAAACTTTAATAATATAACATTTTGCATGATTAAAACATACTTTCAGTTATAAAAAACATTGTTTTTTTAACAAATGCCCATCAAATATCCACATACTATAATCTGAATGCTTCGTGCATCCGAACAGGGTATAAATTTAAGGCGTTTGGACAATCGAGGCCCTGCTATATTGTTATTATTTTTCTGGTAGTCTTCTTCTTCCACATCAGTGATTTTGGTGGTATTGGAGGTTAGCATAATGAAAATAAATAAAATTATTTACCGCTCTGTCACAGTATGCATTCATCAGCTTCCGGAGGGGAGTATGCTTCTTAATCTTAAATTGTACTATGGCATTGTCTTGTCCCAGCACCTTCAGGTTGATGTGTTCACTTTCCCCCTTAAACGAAAAATAAAATTATTGAAAATAAATTACACTTAGAAAATATACGTGGGTGCATGCAGAAATTTCCAATTCACTGATAATATAAGAAACGATCGGCAAAAATTGAGAAAGCATTTATTAAAAACAAAACTGTACAGCATTTTCACGTATGTTATACCACAAGGGTCACCGATCTACACGAGCGGCAACGGTATTCGCCCTATTGTTATGATGCCACATTCCCCGGTGCGATGTTTTATCGACAAGATGACACCAAGCTGCACATAATAATAGAATTGCAGGCGAATTTAACACAGATGAGAGTGTAGCAAAATAAATCTGGTGAAATTATGTCAATGTAGCGCACAAGTGGATCTCAATTACGCATTTTCACAGCCGCTCGAGCTGAATGGTGTAGGTAATGCCGGCACGACGCCGAAGCTAAAAAAGGTATTGTACTTACTTTTTTTTCATCAGACATGGTGAAACGTGGTTTGGGAGGATATTTCCAACACAAATTTGCTAGTTTAAACTATAGGATAAGCCCCACAAATATATTATTTGGATTGACAGCACAGCTCTCGGGCGGCGTGCTAATGGCTTCTCCCGTTTTTGGCGGCTTGAGAAGGAAACAGTCGTACCAACATCCGCACTGTCGGAGTGAATAATGTTTTGCGCGCGCATCCTACAAATTTCGCGCAAATTATTTTAAACATTAAAGTTTCAGAGTAAAATGATGCATAAAAGTTAATAACACGATTTCGAAAGAAAACGTATTATCTAAGAAGAAAAATACTAAAATAAACTCTCGTTGTTCACTTAACAAAATGCTAATAATCAAAGAAGATACTTTTACTTTCAGTTTTAAAAAATAATTCAAAATTTTATTGTTTAACACGTTACACATACTTTGAAAAATATTCAATAAAGAATATTTTTAATTCTTCATGGAGCGTACTCAGGTATTGTAAAATAGTGACGACAAATTGTAAATTAATAATTTATTTTCTTCACGTTGGTACTTACGTTTGTTTATGGTATGGTAAGTAAGTACCATAAAGATGAAATGCACAAAATAGTACCTACTTATAGTAATAAAGATTTTTTTAAATTTTGTAATAAAAAGTGCACATTTATTATAAAAATGCATATTGTTGAAGTCAATATTAAAAATTCTTTGCAGTATTTAAAAAAAAGCAAATGGAAAAATATTGAATGATTGATTATTTTCCTAATAAAAAAAAATATATACTTAACCTAACGTACATGTGGAAATGTTTTTGGGTTAAATTGAAAAAAATTACAAATCAATGAGTGATCATCGTTATTTATTTTTGTACAAAGTTTATTTGTTTTAGCGAAGACTTAATTTCAATGGTTAAATTTTAAATATAACTTCTTGCAAAATCGTAGCAAGTATTGTAAAAATAAAAAAAAACATTCTCCTATTCGCACGGGACATTGCATTGTTACACGTACAGAATGCACCGTATCTCGGTCTTCTGATAAATGATACAAGGTAATGTGATTAGTTTTACGTTTCGTAAGCCAGTCAAGAAAGTACGAAATTATAGAGTGAGAAAACGTCCTTTGTATGAATATTCCGAGTTAACTTTATGAGGAATTGATTACGCATCCTCTTGCATGTTAGTAAACATAAACAGAAAACAAATGAAGTATATATATACCTATGGAGGAATGATGGATTATGCCATGTTGCCTAAAACGCCACTAACTAGTGTTAACGATACAACTAATAATAACTGAAAAATTATCTGCATCTAAAAGTCTTAAACATCACATTAAATAAATAATCAGAAAAATTAGGAACAATAAAAATCTACAAAAGTTACCTAATAATTAATATACCTAAATATTTTTAGCTCACATTTTATGTAACCACTCACCAGTTGATAGAAGGCTTTATATCCTTAAATCGCAGACGTGAAATCCTTTGGTATGAATAAAATATTAAGTTTCTAACACTCGTAAAAAAGTTTTTTATTTTATAATATAACCTAACATAACCTAACTTAACCTAACCCAGTAATAGCTGAAGTTGTTAGGTTTAAGTATTGCCCAGAGTTGCTCTGGGCTGCGATTACAAACGCTATCTTCATTGGTACATATCGAGACGATATAAAGTAAAATCGAAATATATGTACAAACATGTGTATATTTGTAAAAAAATAAATTCCTCGATAACCTGTAATTGAACGTGTTTATAACAAAATGTAAACAACAACAACAATCTATCACCCCGTTTCCCCTTAAGGGTAGGCAGAGAGGATAGAACGCCACAACACTCTATCTTTGCATACAGATCTCGCTTCCTCTACATTCATACATCTTCTCATGCACGCGCGCCGATTATTCCGACTTTTGACAAGTCCATCTTTAAGTATTTGTTAAATTTGGTCATGCCATGTCTTTCTCGGTCTTCCTCTATTTCTGCATCCATCAACATTCGCATTGTAAATATTCTTAGCCGTTCTTTCGTTGTCCATTCGTTCTACATGTCCAAACCAGCGCAGAGCTCTTTTCTTGATTTTGTCGATAATACTTGTCTCAGCCTTACATAATGGACGGATCTCAACATTTGTGCATCTATCGTACATAGTTTTACCACACATTCTCATTACCACTCATACTTCGCTCCCATGCATCAGGGACGGGACCAGGACTCCGTTATGAACTGCCAATTTTGCCTCTTGTGACAAACATTTATTTGCCAAAGTCGATTTAAGTGCACCGTTCACTCTGTTCCCAGCACTCACCCTCCTTTTAATATCTTTCTCAATCATTCCATCCCTAGTGAACATACTTCCTAGATACACAAACTCCTCTACAACAAATGTATTCAATTCATATTCTAAGTTTCATACAGAAAACTTATTTTTAGGTTGTAAATAAAATTGAAGATAATTGTTAACTTTTATTGTAATATGGGCCCTAGGCCGCAATTGTAAACGCTACCTTCATTGGAGCATATCGATACGGTATATTTAACTTTTCTACTATCTCTGCCTACCTCGGTATGCTCTACCGACTTGTCGATATGTGGTTTCATCACGTCATCTCAGACGTCAAATATTACAACCAAATTTAACGAATAGGTGGCGCTGACATTTTGCTCCGCATTAAATGCTAAATTATTTCAATTTCAAAAAGCGCTGGCTTGAACATAATTTTTATATGACATTTTTTAAGACAGTATGGTAAACTTTTCGTCCATCTCTATCAACAAGTACTTTGGTATTACAACGTCGGCTCTACAAATTATAGTCTGGCTCTATCGATATGTCTACACGTGTGTTCAAGCAGATAGGAATTATATGGATGGGAATTATATTTATTTTTCATATTGGCAATATTTTAAATCTCATAGGTCACGTGATCGTACGCATGCGCCATATTTACCCTGAGTTTTCAAACTTCACCGGTAGATGGTTCTGTATTAACCGTTGGAATTAAATGTCTTTTTTAATTTTTTTTTTATTTATTTAAAAAATGTTTACAAAATAAGTATAAAATAACATAGGTTTACATGATTTAAAATTGCAGGGAGTTCGTTTTATATTAATTTTTATTATCTAAAACAAGTTCCTTAAAATCAAATATTATATGCTCGAACTCGAATAGTCGTACTAAAAAAACATAACTTTCTAATGTATAGATTTTAGAATAGGGTGAGTCTCGTGAGTCTAATGTTTAAAAAAAAAAATTAAATGTTTTAATACTTGATATTGATTTTAAGTTTTCTGAAAGATCATTAAAATTTTTCTCTAATTGCCCTATACAATATTGAATTATTTGGAAATCTAGGGTTTCCAGTATTTTGGAAATTAGTGGGTTTTTTTCTTTGAAAGTTTGTATAATAGATGCTTTTCTAAATTGAAAAATAAATAAAATTACAATCGACCCATTTCTCTTTCGTATTTTATATAGTTTTCTAAAATAAAATAAAAAAATCGTCATGAAAGCAATAAGTGCTCGGTGAAACAAATTTTTTATCACTTTAAATACGTAGACATATGTACCGTGGAGCGTGGAGAACTTGAGTCCTCGGTACATATCGATGTACTTACCTCAAAACTTGAAGATAGTACAAACGATACACAATTAAAACATATATATATTGAAAATATTTGTATATCGTACGAGTATGTCCGAAGACGGCAGCTTGCCGACCACATACCGCACACCGCATCTGAGGACATAAGTCTCCTTGGCGGTGCCCACAAACACGGAAAATTTGCTCATTTTCAAACGAGAAAAGCAGCTCGAAGGAGCTCTCTGAAATTTGGTAGCCTTAGCATATTTGTGCTGAAAGAAGGTAATCCAGAAGTACATAATATGTACTTCATTGGGAGAAAAGAGGGAAGTGAATTCTTCACTGACTGGGATTAAATTGATTGGACATGATCAATTCGCTGAAATGATTAAAAAACTTTTTAAAAGCCTTGAAATTCATCTTGGAAGCCACCAGATCTGTATATCCAACAGGACTTATAACATGGCCACGGATAGTAGCGAGAAGTTCCATTCGGTAATCATAGAGAATGGGAAAGGGACAAAGATTAGATTGGTCCGAAGACGGCAGATGAAACTGGGCGCTTTTATAAGTTTATGATTGGTCCTAGCTCCCACATTTTCGTTAATCAAAAAAGAAAAAAAATCGAGTCACCCCAATGGTAAATATCTATAATGTGTAAAAGAAAACACTGCTTTAGTGCCATATTCCAGGGAGAAAATACGATAATACGTTTGTATGAAGAAAAGTCAGACCGCGTTTCCTCTTAACACGGAACTTAATAGCAAGTTGCGACATGAAAATTGGTGATGAGGAACTTGAGACCTGCGGGAAATTGGATACGAAAAATGTTTTCTTACGCGGGGTAAAAAAATTAACGAGTTAAATTATACGGCAAAGTTTCTTGAAAATGTACGCAAAATATATTAAAAAATATTTTAATAAAAATGAAGAACTTTGAACGACATCATTGGTTAATATGAATCAACCAATGATAAGAGAGATTTTTGGTTTACTTACCGTCAACAGAGCAATCGGCAGAACTGACCGAAAAGAAGCCGAAGAGAACATAAAACGACACATGCGGAGTAATTTCAGAAATACAAGACTTTAAAAAATCATAGCGCTGATAATACGATTCATTGCACAGTAAGGAAATTGCTTAGAGTATGTACATACTCTAAGAGAAATTGTGTAATATTGAATAAATATTTCAAAAAAATACATATTAAGTTAAATAAAAAAGATGCTGACTAATCAATAAATATATTTTTAATGCAGAAAATTTCTAAAGCTCATAATGTTATGAATGTATAGTGTCGATAATCAATAGGTTCACAAGTCGATTTAACTGCAAAATAATTAAACATATAAAAAGAGCACACATCCCATAAAAATGTATTTATTTATTTTATTACAGAACAATGACATAAAGTTGGACATACGAGTACATACTTAAATTACATATAGGATAATATAAAATATTGTTTGACCTGTCACCCTTTATTTATTTATTTACATATACATAAGTTTATTGTACATTATTTGAGACATAAGTCCCAACTCCATGGGACTAAAAGTCCTGTGTTAAGATGGGACTAGCAATTAGTTGACACAGACACATGAGTATATCACCATAAATATAGGATCAGAAACATAAAAAATATTTAAAAAATATATATAAATGGCATATCAATATGGTAAACAGTAAACTCAATCATTCGGAAAATCATCAAGGAATTTCTTACTCAAATCCCTCCCACTAAGGATAATCCAGTCCTTAATTTGTCCTTGAGAGCTTAATATGCTCTTCCTAAACATTGAACACTCTCGGTGCGATAAATGAGAGATGTCTCTGAGCAAAAGTCGTACGGGTTTTGGGTATGACATAATTCATTCTCTGGGAAAACCTCGTACGGACATTCTGCTGAGACCTCTCCTTATTGTTTGACCAGAAGTGTGTAAGTGCTTCTTTTAGGTACAGTTGTCTCATATCCAGCACCTTAATGTATTGGAACAGCTGTTCTGACGGGTATGTAAGAAGGCGCCGGAACATTATTTTCAATAATAATTTCTGCGAAATGGATGCCGCACAACCCCCCCCAGCCAGCTATTCCATAGGTTGCAGTGAATTGAAACAGAGCAAAATACACACTTCTGAGAGTGCCAATATCTAGAATGTCTTTAAGAGAGCAGAAAAGATGGCACAGCTTTCTCAACTTAGAGTTTAGTGACTGGATCTGAGCCTCCCATCGCAAATTCCTATCAATGATAACACCAAGGTATTTTATGGAATCTACCCTATCTTACCTTTATAATTATTGTTCACATCATGCATTTAACTTTTGAATTTCATTAATTTTTTTGAAAGTTTTTTCTTTTTTAATGCTTAAAAAAAAAAAAAAAAACTCACCAACCGAAATTGCGAATAATGATTCGATTTGAAAATAGGAATTTGATTTTCATAGCACAGAAAAATTCGCAGCATGGGTGTCATAAGGGATGTGACCTAATTTCAAGCCCTAAAAGTCAATTATCATGACGAGTCAGACAAATCGTATTTAACTGTACGACTTGGAAAAGTTCAGAATAGATTTTCAAATGTCTAAGGACTCGACATTTAACATTGAACCACATCTTAAAGAATTTCGAATATTAAAAGTCAGTCAACAATTAATTTTACAATTCAGTGGAAAGATGGCAAAGTATGATGTCACATTTTAGCCAACATCATCATCAGTGATGCTACAGCTCGTTGTGGCCCTAACCTCCTCCAGAATCTGTCTCCAGTCTCCATTCCTCCCTGCACCCTGAGGCTCTTCTCCCGCTTGTCAGACCAATTGCTCTAATGTCACTTTATACATTATCCAGCCATCTTAATTATGGTCTACCTCTGCTTCGTCTGCCCTACAGAGTTGTATAAAGCCGGCGCGTTCCACCCATGCATACGATGCGACGCATCCCTTGAATATTTGAAAATAATAATATGTATTTTATTATTGAATATTTTAAATATGAAAAAGAAACTTACAAATATTCCTAAAATTATCGCAAAAAATGTAGGTGTGCTCGCGATTTACAAATTCATGAAATATTTTCAGTCTACATACATACCTACGTATTTTATTTTTATTTATTCAGGAAAAACAACAGTTGCCATTTGATAATATAAAAATTAGTACATACATCCAGCTAAAGTTTTTCATAAATATAATGAGAGAACATGTTACACAGTAAAGAGAAAAAATAATATAATATAAGACGACAAGACAAAAAAAGAGCAAGAAGGTAAGAAGGAAGAAATAGAGTGGAGTTCACCGATTCAAAATTTTAATATACCTGCGTATGTGTATTTACTATATCAACATACTGAATACCAAGGTGAATATCCAGGCCTTGATAGTTTTCTTTAGATACGCTGGAATCTGAATACTACTCTTCATTTTGAGTCCAGTCCAAATACAAATGTTTGAATTTCCTCGGACGCGCATTAAGATTCATCACGTTGTCGTATTGTTTTACGAGACTCGTAGAGATAAAAGTATCCAACTTGTAAAATGCAAAGAAAAAACTACTTTAATAACGTAAAGCATTAAGTTTAAAAAGGCGCATCATTAAAATTTGTTAAAAATTTAGGAACATTTGTTTTTATTTATTTATTTATATATAAACGCCCGATGGGCATTTTTAAGGACATATTTATAGGTAGAAAGTTATTATAAAGAAAATTAGAAATACACAATGGTATTTAGTAGATTTTGTGGGAGTAGAAGCGAGAGAGAGGTGTTAATAATTTAATTTGATTCAGAAATCGTTTGAAAGAAGACAACTTGTTATCAAAGAAATCAAGACTGGTATGTTTGTTGGCAGACCTAAGAATTTTGGGCGTAGGGGAATTAAAACCATAGTTAGTTCTATGGTTATCGGTATGAAATAGTAAGTTTTGTCTGAGGTTTCTAGTTGGGATATTTAATTTTATTGAGCTCAGTAGTTCAGGCGCATCAAAGAGTGAGTTGAGAATTTCAAATAGGACTAGAAGGTTGGATTTATTTTGACGGTCTTGAAGAGAAGATATATTTAAGCTAGTTTCTATCTCATAATACGTATATTGGTTTCTGGATAAGCCCAACCTCCAGCCTATCTTTCTCAAAAATCGATGTTGAACTGATTCAATATTCTTGATGTGAACATCTAAAGTTTTAGGTATTGTCCTAATTTGAGTGTTTGATTTCTAATATTATAAGTTTAAATATGGAGTTCTACAAAATGAACACCAAATCGATCAATATATTGTCCTAATGTTTGCAGTTTCACCGCTAGACGCCTTTGATCCATTAATTTATAGACGATTAACGGTTCAGTATCATAATTATAATGGAAAACTTAAATAGCACCGTTTTCGTAATGTAATACCTCAAGCACACTTTAAAAAAGTAATTCAATGCAACATTGATTTTAATTTGACTTAAAATTTAAGTAAAACTTTTCAGAAAAACTTTTTTATTATTAGGGAAGCAGACACTTGATACTAGATACATAGGTAAAACGTGTACCTACTACTAACTAATACAGTAAATTGAATAAAGCGTTTTGGAAAAAATAAAAAGCAGTTTTTTGCCATAATTTCAGCATAAAAGAGTTATATTTCCTACTTCACAGTTATATATTAAAAAGGTATACATAATCTTACAATAATTACAATACAAATTTAGTCAATATCATAGAAAAACCCAAGGGAATAATGAAAAATAATAGTTTAAAAATATATTCTATCGAATGAAGACATCATTGATCATATTATTTCAAATCAATAAATATAAGAAAACCGTTTAAAATTAAAAATAATGTGAAAATGATTTATTAATAAACAGCTTGAACATGAAAAAAATTGAGATAAGTTAATTGGAAGAGTTATAAAAAATGCAAGTAAAAAATCAAATAATTTTTTCGTCCCAATCAAGCAAGCAATCTTCATTTTGTTCTAATTTCTAATACCTCGTGGCAAAAATACTTTGCTTACGGAATCGGGGTATGTTGGTACAGAAATAAACAGAAAGTGCCTCGCAGTATTGTCAGTAGGTAGGTACCCGAAATAAAAAGAAAATGCCTTCTCTAACCACCTCATTTCACAGGCAGCAATTTAAGCGCGAGTTTTATCTCGGTTTTCATTGGTGGATGTCTGTTAAGCCTTGGCAGATATTTCGCTCAGTTTATGGCCTAAGAATCTTGGTGGAAACATCGGATATCCTTCGGGTTGTTCGTTACTTCCAAGGAAATATACTGAGCTGGCTGTCATAATGTTCCAGCTAGAAGGTGAAAATAAATGCGCTCTGAGGAATGAATTCTATCCCGAGAAATAATTACACGCTCACTATAATACCCCGCGGCGAAAAAAACTACATAGATCATTACTCCGAAATGTTTCATAATAATATTGTATTACTTTAGTAAATTTTTATGATAAGGTTGTTTTAAGGTTATTAAGGTTAGTCGGCCTCGCGGTGTAATGGTCAGCGCGTTTGCCTACCATGCAAGAGGTCTCGGGCTCGATTCCCAAAATGATTGATGCGAAATATTTATTTAAAAGGATGTTTTTACACTAGAATATTTCGTAGTCCCTGGACTGGTACCTTAGGCGTAAAGCTGATCATCTCACCTTCATGTATAATAATCAAGATACGCTGAGATTGGTGTACCAATGCAGTGCCCTATGCACCATTAGGTGCGGAAAGGGAATGTTGATGAAGTTGTTTAAAAAAAGAATTTGAAAATATGATTGTCAAATTTAAAAATTAGGACTAACTTACACTGTCGTCAATATTTTAAGTTTGTCCAAATTTTTGTAGACAATAACTGGATTCAACTCCCTATGGAGCTGTTAATATTAACATATTACAACAGGGATGGCGAACACTTAAGAGAAGATATAGAAATGTAGGCATCTACAGGGCTTATGACCTGTCGTATTATTAACATCAGTAATACAGTATTTGATAGACTTCATGAACTCGGCAATAGTAATATTTGATATATTTAGTGTAGGGTATTGTTCCTATAAAAAAACCTTCTGAACTTTTTCAAAGATGGTGAATGGTAATTATATTTATTTATTCATGCATTTCATAATATATACAGTTTTTTGTTCACTTTGCCAAGCTGTATGAAACAGTACTTATGATTTTCTTGTTGTATTACCCTAGAATATTTTATTATTTATACCTTCTACTGAATATGCTGTATAGTTTTTAGGTTAATTTTTAAAATATAAATCTTTAATAAATTTTAGGTATGTTTTTTTTTATAAATCTTGGGTATAAGGAAATTTACGTTTTAAAAAAATAAAAAATAAATATTAAGCCAAATATGTTAGTATTATAAATATTTGTAAAAGGCAGATTTGCCGTTTATGTTAATAAAATAAAATAAAATAATATTAACAGCTCTCTAGGGGGTTGAATCCAGTTCTTGTCTACAAAAATTTGGACAAACTCAAAACATTCACGATGACGATGATTTCCTTAATCAAATAGATTTTTCTGTTACGTATCGGTAAACAAAGAAAGTAACATGTTTGTTCGATATTTTGTATCAAAATTATTGATGTGGGTATGGTGTTTGTTTTGTTGTTCATACGTGTCAGATATAGATTTTTTGGGAGAAAAATGTTTCTGTGAAATTTGATCCTCAGAAATTGTACTCTTTATTATTAAACCTTCAAACCTTAGCTAGAGTTTATGAATTTCGATAAACTCTAGTCGGAGTAAGAACATATTGTGGTTTCTATCAATGACACTTATGTAGACTGCTAGAAAAAATACGAGAACAGGTTATTTCGATTTGCGGGTCTACACCCTTACAGAATAGGGACGCGATGTATCTAACCACGCGACTACACAGCGCGCAGCGCCTCATTACTGTATATTTTCATTTTGCATTACGTACCATACGGGTTTAAAAAATTACAATAAATTATTGTGATCTAATCAAGAATCGAACTCAGAGTCCCCGTGCATTAGACAAGCATTTTAACTGGGGTCGTTACAATGGAATAATTTCGTAATTTGCAGAAAAAAGATGTTGGCATGTCGCGATTTAAGGTATATTACAAAAGCTTATTTTTTTCCGGCACGGGGTATCCCGATAAGGAAACATTATTCTGAATGAAAAAATAAATAAAACAAAAATAAAACCGTTGAACAATGGCCTGATATCATGAAGGCATAATACTATCCAATAGTAAGAGTATTTAAGTCTAAAACATTGTTTCACTAATGAGAAAGATGTCGATCTCAGAAGTGATTATGGTAAGCTGCCTGGCTGCTTTTTCTATCGGCATGACCGGAGGTCTGTGCTGACGCTGCGCTGACAGAGATGTCCACCCGGAACATAAAATTAATATTATCCAAAATGACCGAGTTCTCGATATAACCTCACATTACCCTGAAAAAATGTGTCAGTGTGAATTCACCCCTTTTAATTTTCAAAATGTTAGTCCCCTGAGTGCCACGGATAGAGCCACGGATAACATCCACATTGTTTCATATAGGGGTACCTCAGAATTTAGAACCCTCTTCAACATGAGGGAAAATCTCGCCTCGTGTGGACTGAGTGTGCTGGGATTCTAGAAAACTCTGCCCGTTAGGATAATAAAATCCAGTATCTTCAGTGCAAGGTCACTTGTTCTCCCAATGTGAGCATGAAAAGTCTATCAATTTACAAATATGACCCCAAGATCCATCATTGTCGAAACACGCATGAGCTGGTGGTTAGCCATTTTGTACATCTCTGTAATATACAGTTCGCAATGCTCTAGTAAAAGATAATATATCTATTGTCTACATTAGCAATTTCTTGAAGACATCAGGGGAGGTTCATATTTAACGTCATGAGGTCTTGCAGCCACAGTAAAAATAATAATAAAACAAGTATCAAGGTGTGCTTACGTGATTAAGAATTTTCTTGGTTTTAATAACCAAGTTAATTTCATATCACATACCTAGGTACAAGAAATACTAAAGACGTTAATAAATTTGTGTACACTGTTTAAAAATACACGGTTGAAAATCATTATGTTCATCTTTATAAAATACAGTTGAAGCTTTAATATGCTAAACCATGACGGCTAAACGATCTTGTACCACCGTATTTTTTATTATGTAAATTATTTTTCTTCAATTTTGTTGCATTTTTATAATTCTAAAACCAAGGGTAAGATTTTATGAGTTCTGTTAGCGAACTTGTAAACGTGAATAGAGTTTACTTAACAATCCCGTGAAAATATATTAAATATATATATTCAGAGCGTCGCATAGCTGTTTTTTAAGTTCACAGAAAATGGACTTAAAATACATGGCGATTAACAGTTATATATATCTATGTTTACACTTGTAATGATTTTTTCTCACGTCTTTTATGTACCCTTAATTAATTTTTTTTTTGCACAGCAACAGGCCTGGGGGCCTTATAACAGTGGTGAATTACAGCAAAAACACCCAAGCTTGAAAAAATCACATTTAATTATTGTGTTATCATCGGGATACGAACTTTAAACCTTCCGTGTGAGATTCACGCATGACCCTTACACCACAAAGGCCTTTCACCACTTGGACATTATAAAACTTCATTATAATCTAAGTAAGGCAAGGCATCTTGAAAAATAAATTATTAAACTAATAATTATTTTTTTAAGTTAGATGACATAAAAGTTCGTATAAAATAATATTTTTATTATCCGCATACGACACAGCTACAATTCGATTTATAATTTCTGTCAACGAAACATATGAATTCTTTTGATAACTTTATTTTACAATACTAGGGAATAATATTAATTTTAATACAAAGATATTTATTAAACTGACAGAAACAACGTATATAAATTCAAATAAATTATTTATGTCAGCATACGAATGTTATGATTTTTTTGAATATTGGAATTCATTTCTGAGAATGAGGAATTTTTTAAAACAAATATTCGTTAATAGACTAAGCAAGAATAATAATAAAAAATATATATTTATTCTCAGGACTCAGGACTACGATTTTTTAAGGTTTTAAAATTCTGAAATTACTCCGCAACAGAAATCAATCACTTTATCATCAGTGGATTCGGAAGAACTTGTGACGTAGTTCAAAGTAGTTAATTTTATTATATTATTCATACATTTTCGAGATATTTCGTGGTACAATTAAATACTCTAATTTTCACCGCGTGTAAGAAAACATTTTTCGAAATCCACCAATTGGAATATATGGATTCAAAAAGGGATTTATTGAAAATTTGTTTATGGTGTTTTTTTTTAATTGATAAACTTACGATTGGTTGACTAGTCTGTTTTTTTTGTTAGCTGGAAGATAGCCAAAGTGCATTTATTCTATTACTTGAAGTTTTAAATAATTAAATATATAACGGTGTAACTATAATGTACAAAATGTACAAATATTTTATAATAAAGGAAAATAGACAAAAAACATTAAAAATCAACATAAAATCACGAATATATGACAAGAAAAATAAATATATTATGTATCGTAAAATATTTATTTGTGGAAGATTTGATTTCACAGAGATACAGGTTTGTATCAGTGAATTTAATTTCAATTAAACGTAATGAAAAGGAATTTAAAACTAAATCAAATCCGTATAAACAAAACCGCAATTAATTATCAATTCGAATAAAAGCACGCGTAAAAGCGACATAAATTTAACCCTGGGAGGAAATGTGTAACATAACTACATTTTATGTTTTCCTCAAACAAAGTAACTTAATGGTCGTAAAATAAACCTACGTAACATTCTCGATCGATTCTTGGAAATATTTCATAAATTACCATTTTTAATATTAGTTTCCATAAATAGTAGTTTTCTATCTTAATGATTATGTACTACTTACAATATAAAAATACACCAAAATTCAACGAAAAAGAAAGCTAATTTAATTACGCTTTTATTTTTTGTTAACAGTAGTTAAGTAATAACTTAACTGACTCAAAAACTTAAATTGATATAAAAATATCATCATTTCTCCTTTTTTTTTACATATCCGCTCCTAAGTGGAGCATGTGGACATCATCAGATGCCTCCAAGAGACCCAATCGCTAGCCAGCACTCTCGCCTTCTGGCACGTGAATCTCGTGTCCCTTAATTCCGGCAAAAAAAAAAAAAAATTCCGGCGACGGAAGCCAGCAGGTGTGCAGAAGAAATAAGTTTGGTTAAGGCTCTCTAAGGCATTCGCAGCACGGGTCTAAGCCATGTCCACCACCGCACCCTCAAAACGCTCCGGGATGCGGCTGCTTCCGTTCTTGGACTGCAATATTTGTTACGAAATCGAAACACATTATACCTAATATTCTTATCAAGTACTTACTCTCAAAATTTACAATTGTGGTATTTTGAATTTTGGTAAGAGCCAGAACTCGCACTCATGTTGGAGTACTGGGGTTGAATAATCGGCATTTACAACTTATTTGAAATATATGAATAATATTAATATATTTTAGGGGGCTTATTTTTAAGGGGTATTTTTTAGGTATAGGTACATGTTGAAAAACTTTATTTTAAATATATAATGTGGCACGTGCATAAATAACACGAAAATGTATTTATTGAAGTAATCATTTAAATAAGCTTAAAATAAAAGACATTGTTTTTCCTTCTTTGTTGTTTAATTGGTAAACACAATTGATGCAATGCTAATGCTTAATGTTTGATTCACAACAAGGTGGTGCATATGCAAAATGATGAGATTTTACGTTGAAACAGTCCTGAAGATCTATGAAATATTTTCGTGAAAAACACAAGTTGTATATATACACTATTTAGTCATGCTTGCATAAACCAATGTCCCAATCATGTCGCATTGTAAACTCGAGACAAGATTCGGACTTTTTTGGCGTGAGTCTTTCAAGATTAAAACAATTACTAAGATAGACCAGATTTTGTCGTGAGGTAGTAATTATTATTTAACATCGTTACCCTAGCTTTGATTTTCTTTAGTTGTATTTTATTTCAATTGTACTTGTACATATTATAAAGAAATGTGTTTACCATTGTTAAAGGGACTGAACAAGCTCGCAAATAAATAACAAAAAAAAATTGGGGGAATCAAAAAAATAATATTGCCCTAGCGAAAATATGTCACTAAAATGTTTTGCAGCAAACTTCCGTCGTCATCACCGAAGTACTTTCGAAACGACCCAAATTTTTACCGGACACGGAGCTATGAGAAGTTACCTATATAGGTTTAAAATAAGGAATGATGATTATTGCCCGTGCGATGATATTTCTTCACAACATCTGTTATTTCAGTGCCCATTTTTCAGTTTACAACGCCATTGTCTTGAAGCAGAATGCAGGAAAGATGGAATATCCTTAACAGATATCCACACTGTAGTTAAAAGTAGTTATCACGCGCCATTGTTCTTGAACTTTCCAACAATGGTGATTGGACTCATAAAGGTAATAAACCGAAATCAGTGATCGAACATCCCATTTCTAAGACAAACAAAAACTATTTTTTTCGAGCACCTTAGCCTTGTACATGACACGTAAGGCTACTAAATACAGGGGTCCAAACACATAAAAAAATAAATAAAAAAAACAAAATATGTGCCTAATTGTTATAAAAGGGAGTTAAAAGGGTTAGGAACATGTATAATAAACATAAATTAAACGGACACTGAGATTGGTATGTGGAAAACAGAGCTCCCAAAGAGTAAAGGGGGAATTTCCACCTTTACAAATGGCGTAAATTAATTTTACATTGCACAAGGAGGACGAGTGAATTACGAAACGGGTGTACAGTATTACCACTGGCATTATGTGTAATGGCTGAATTATATCAAAACATATATCATCCAGCAATATGAATCATTTACCTCAATCATTTATTCACCGTGGCTGTTATTTCGTACTAAATTAATTGAATTGTATGTAAATATTCAAATTAGTGTTTACTTGGAACCTCTGTGTGTTCAATGCAATTGATATATTTCTGATGTCGTGTGTGATCCAGATTAAAATAAATTATCCCAATTTGTAACCGACGACATCTCACCCAATTAAAAAAGGAGATACATAATTAAGCGCTAAAACATTATTTTTCAAACATTTTTTTTTGTGAATGCGAATAAACATCTTATGGTTTATTCTCGGTGTCTTGTATGGTTTTGCTGCGACCAATATTTGTGTACTTTCAAAGGCCTCGTAAACAAAAACTATAAGCATTACAGAATATCTAAAATAATGACTAAATAAGTCGTTTTGTCGGCTACCAAAAATAATTTGTGACAAGTGAAGAGAAAGTTGCGAGGTGATTTTCTGCGCGTGAGGGTCTTAATTTGGGCTTGAGTGGGCATGGCGCGCGCTCAGTCGGCCACCTGACACAGGCGATATTGCATTATAATTTTTTCACAGTCAACAATTCTTTCAGATTTGATGCTGCCTCATCATATATTCATCCAAACGTAGAAACAAAATACGTTAAACTTTTCATATTTCAAAGTCATTGCAGATTTGGGTGCCCAATATCTAAGGTCATTGAAGGAATTAAGCCCAACATTACAATGCCAATATTTCTTAATGGTGATTTCAATATCGATCCCAACGACCCAATAAATGACGTGCTGGTTCCATATATGCGACAAGAATTTTATTTACCGTCAATCAATTCTTCATATGTTAGCCATTTGTACTAATGATTTCGATTAATAAATGTTATGCACAGCGTAATTTTGTTTCTTTCATTTTAACTTTCTTCCTGCCAAACGAAACAAAAAAATTTCCCAATAATGAGAGTAACGTAAGAAATTTCGCATTCACGAAATAAAGATCCAACGGGAGCATCAAAAATATTGCAGTAAAACAGTTGTACTTAGGCTAAATATTACCAATATTTTGAGGTTGTCCAAATCTTTATACATAAATACTGAATTGAAGTTTTTAGGTAGAATTTTAGTCTTAGAAATAAGGATTCAATATTTTTACTTTAAAATCAACAAATGGAAAGATGAATAGAATATGGCAATCACTAAATATTGGTTTCTGTTGTCGTCTTCGTTGGACCAGATTAAATCCCCCTTTTTATTGTACATACCAACTCGTAATTACAATTTTTCTCTACAAAAATGTCTATATTTGTATGAAAAACTAAAGAATATTTGTGAATTACCTATAATTAAACATGTACACCGCAAGACAAAAAAAAATACGAGTTTACCTGCTACCGCGCCCCTTGACTTTACTGAACCCTTTTTCTAAGAAATCCTTTATCGATACCTCTTTCTTTTGTTTAATAAATTAAGGACACTATGTGTCACCTTTCTACAATATTTACATTTTAAAATGTCTCAACAGTCTTGTTTTACCCGCGTTTGAGTGAACATAACACAACAATCATGGAAAGTGCAAAGCAAATGTCGATTGCGATAAAATCCAAAATAATCACATTGTCGCAAGAAAACATATCTAATTGTGAAATATCTCGTCGAGTTGGGTATTCAGAAGGTGCAGTGAGGTTTTTATTTAAAAAAATCCAAGAAACTGGATCCATAGAACGGAAAAAAGGAAGCGGACGGGGGCGCGTGACATCTGCCCGAGATGATCGCTTAATAAAAAAAATTGTTATGCGCGATCGATTTTTAACGGCACCTGAAATACACGCAGAGGTGCAGTCTACCAGCACATCAACATTTTCAGTAAAAACAGTGTCCGGGCGGCTGTTGGAGCATGGTTTCCAAACACGGAGTCCCGCAAAGAAACCATTACTCACGGACAAAATAAAGAAGGTTAGACTGGATTGGGCGAAAGAGCACCAGAATTGGACCTTGAAGGATTGGCAAAATGTTGTTTTCTCTGATGAATCAAAATTCAACCTTTTTGGTCCAGACGGCAGAAAGATAGTTCGACGAAAACGTGGGGAAAGATATCATCCGTCGTGCGTCACTCGAACCGTTAAACATTCACCCTACGTGATGATTTGGGGGTGCATGACAGCATACGGTTTAGGACCTCTAAATTTTGTACAGGGTACGATGAATGCCATTCAGTACAAAAAAGTGTTAAAAAAACATATTATTTCAACAATCGAGGACATTACGCAGTATACCGCGGACCCAATTTTTCAGGACGATTCTGCGCCGTGCCATAGAGCCCGCACTGTGAGTACAAATATATATATTTTTAAATGCATTTTGTGACCACATGATAAATAATTTATTGTTTTTTTATAGATCAATGAATTCAAGGAGAAAATTGGCTTAAAATCGTTGACGTGGCCCGGGAATAGCCCTGATTTGAACCCGATAGAAAATTTATGGGCGATTATGAAAAAAAAAGTCGGGAAAAAAAAATCAAAAAACATTGAGGAATTAAAAAAAAACTTAATTCAAGTTTAGGAAGAAGAAATAACATCAGAAATTTTAGATTCGCTTTACGCTTCTCTAAATAATAGAATTTTACATGTTATAAAAAATAAAGGTGAATTCACTAAGTACTAAATATTTTTAAATGTTATAAATATGTTTAAATGTAAAATACTTTAATTTAAAATAAAGCGATAAGAACCTACTTCTTAAATATGAATTAAAAAATAACATGTCTTTTATTATTCCATCACAAACACTCGACCATAAATGAACCGTTATGGGTCTCTAAGGTTCGGGTAATCTGATACCTGATATATAATGGCAATTTCTAAGTACAATTCATGAGTAAGATTTTTTATTTTAACCTTGAAATAACGAGTAGTCATCACATATGTCAAACAATATAAAAAAAACTAATTAAATATCAAGAATAATTCATTATATGTCAATTTTAGTTTTTTTTGAGAACTCGTAAATTTATTTGTCTTGCGGTGTATATAATAAAGATTATCTGAACATTCCATTTGACAGGGTTAGACATAAATTTGATAAAGTTGTGATACCTTGTAGGCATAGTTATTATTATAAGTGATAAAAACTGATGAAATGAAATTAATTAAAAAAAATACAACTTATTTGTACATGTGCGCATATATAACTGATGAATATCTAAACTTTGAAAGTTGTGATTATTTCTTTATTAATTTATTTATTTATTTTAAAGAAACAAACAGTCGATAATGATATAATAATATTTAAAAAATACGGTTTAAAAACAGACCAGCGAAGATTCTAAATAAAAATCATACATATTATTAAATTGTGTTACAACAAAAGGACGTGTTTATGTGTATTAGTGTGGGAGTAAGTGTTCAGGTGTGTGCATCATTAACTAGTAAGTGGGATCGTATCGCAGCAAGAAATAATCAGTATAAATTTATTTTTAAATAAATTAAGAGGCATGTAAAATATATCAATAGAAAAAAAATTAGTTAGAGCAAGAACGATAGAGGAAAGAGTGTTGTGCATAGTTAGTGCTACAGACTGGCAGATGAAATAAATACTTATTTCTTGTCACGCGAAAGGGGACATTAAGATTATTTTTGGAGAGTAGGTGAAAAGAGTCTACTTTATTATTTAATAATTTATGTAAATAGCGTAAATCAGATACAGTGCGTCTGTTTTCAAGGGTAAAAAATCTATTTTGTTTGGCAGATTGGCTGTAAGTATTATAAGACCAATGTCTTACATGTTTTCTTTTGTTTGCGTATAACAAATCAAATAAAATTAAAATAAACTTGACCTCAGAGACTATTTGCTCTAAAGGCTTTTTAATGGATTTGTATTTTATTAATTTGCCAATCAAAAACCAAATTTCAAGAATAAGGTAGAAAAATTGCAATTAGAATTCAAAATAACACAAAAATTAAATTAAAGGCAGTTTTATGTTTAGTATTATTATAATTTTCTGTTATTTTTGTATTAAATGGAGTACCTATGTATAGCATTGCAATATCTAATCATTGATCGTATCAGTTATGACTAATATAAAACGTAAAAAATAAATACCTAACCGAATCAATAAAATCATTCGATTTGAATAACCGATTATTTGCAAAGCTCACTAAAGCTCGCATTATATGAATGAGAAAATGGTATTATATCTTGTGCAGGATTTGACCTAATGAATATTGTACAGACTATGCAAATAAGTTAAATAAATCAGAATTAATTATTATTATTATTGTGTCATGTAATACACAAAATGTAATCGTCAGCGCGTTTGATTACCAAGCATGAGGTCTGATATTTTGATTTGATTTGATTAGGTGTTTTCACACTAGAATATTTCATAGTCCCTGGACTGGTACCTGGAGCGTAAGACTGACCATCTTACCATCACGTAACAAAAAAATATTAGGATACGCTGCGATTGCACCATTAGGAGCGGAAAGGGAATTATGATGATGAATACACAAAATTGGGTGAAATTTTCGGTCAAATTCAGAAAAATTTGAATATTTTTTTTCAACAAATATTTGAACCAATATCTACGCTAAATCCCCACCTTCGATACTCTTAACTGTTAAATTGTATTAATTTTTGTCGCTCGTGTCACTTTCTTCATCCTTGATCTTATTTGTTTTACTGCAATTTTTAATTTCACGCAAGGTTTGTGATCCATGTTATTTTAGAAACCTGAAGTTGATTGTTAATCGCAGAACAATATGTATTTTTTATAATTAGCCGCGTCCTCAAAAGATAGTTCGTTTTGTAAACTGCCCGTTATTTGAAATGGCGCCGAAAACATCTACAAATGTACATTAGAGTGGGCCGGTGATGTTTGAGGTTTTTTATTTTTTTAGACATCAAAGTGAAAGGGGTCTAAAAAGTTGCATTTTGGATCACATTGAACATAAAAATTATTTCAAAAAAATATTCCATACTACTTTTGGCCCTCAACCGAGGTTTGAAGTTTATCACTGTCTGAACATTTTGTTAATTATCTTTATTGATAAAATTATTTTGTGTTAGTAAAGAAATAACTTAATCACATTACAATTTCGAACGCACTTTAAAACTACCGAAATGGAAAAAGTTTACACTCCGCGGAACTAATTCCGTAGAGCGCCTGGCTAATATTGACAAAACAATGGCCTATTAAAACAATGCTACCCATTTGTTACAAAACAAAGTGCAACTCACGCCCTTAGATGCTTATTTAATAAGATTAATGGACATTATAACATTTAATTAGACTGATTTTCTTACTTAAATACGAAATGACGGCCGGTTTACTAAAAAAAATCGTCTTTTTCGAAAATTTCTTTAATATATATTTTAATTGATATTTTTTGCATTCTGAGTAATCCAAAAGGCAACTTTTAAGACTCCATTCATTACAAAATTAGGAAAAAAAAATATCGGCCCACCCTAATGTACATCTACGCGTGTCAATCCGAGTAACGGCTCTGTACATAGCAAATAAAATGGTCCAAGCTTAAGCACAAGAAACCGCACCAGATCTTGGGCAAGATCTCGTACTATTCTCTGGCTCATGTAATACGAGCTTGAAGTAAAATTACCATAAGCTAGAAAGCACAACAAATGCTTTTTACTGGCTGAATACATCAAAGAGGCCATAAATAATAAAATAAGATTCCGTATTGTTAGATGTTTTCAGGGAGTTTGATTAATAACACGGTTCATGTTTATTTACATACATTTATGATGACGTAATGTATCCACGGTAGTGTTTGCTTAATTACCGTATACAAATGTAAGTAATATTAAGACTGACGCATGACGTCTTCCAAATGTACGTTGGTTCCAAGAAACCTCCCAAATCAAGGTAAATTCTCCATTTATTTGCTTGTTAGTGATGAAGAGCGTCTTTATGTAAACCACCTATTCAATGAAGCGTAATGGAGGATTTGACGCATCAAATAAATTTCAATGTTCCTTCCTGAAAACACAAGGCTATTAATACAAAGTTCATAGGAAACGAAAACACAAATTTATCTTAAATTGTCAATTTATTTATTTTTCAGAAAGATGGTCTTAAGACAAAAACAAAGTCAGATTGATTTTTTGTGTTTTTCCAGGTAGTACCAATTAATTTGTTTTTCCAGTTTTTCCTGTTTTTCTGGATTTTTATTTGATGTGTGTCTCGGAACAAAACGTTTGCATCTACAACTACAAATCACATACAAATATATGGTTTTATACAAAAATAAAAATTTGTACCCACAATATTTCAATATGTCCAAATGTTTGTAGACAAGGCTTGATACGGTTTCCTGGGGAATTATAGAGATCAAAAGTTATGGCAACAGAGAAGACAATATGGAATTCTAGGCATTTACAGGGTTTACGACTTGTCATTGGAGAGTCACATTACACACTGTGTAACATTCACCATTCGGTCTATGTTTTAATATCCACTTTTTCTCAACTCTTTCAGCTGTTGACCTCGAGTGAGTAAATGACTAGACTTGTATTTCCCAATTAAAAATGTTTTCTCTCAATGATTTTCAAATATTTGCGTTCCAACTTCTTCTTCTTATCTTTCCTCTTCCCGATGGAAGTTGGATATCATCGTAGCAATTCTCACTTTGTTGGCAGCTGCCCTGAAAAAGGAATGAGTACTGCAATGGAACCAGTCACGCAAGTTCTTTAGCCAAGAGATGCGCCTTCTACCTGCACTGCGTCTTCCTTCAATCCTTCCCTGTATAATGACTTGTAAAATGTTATATTTTTCGCCTCTCATCACATGCCCAAAGTACTCAAGTTTTCTTTTCTTTATGGTCTTCAGTACCTCTTTAACATTTTCTATCCGTTGGAGAACGTCATCGTTTCGGACTCTGTTCACCCAGGAGATTTTTAATATCCTTCTGTAGCACCACATTTCAAACTACCATATTTTTTGAAGTGCTTTGGGTGAGTGTTCACGTTTCGACGCCGTAAAAAAGTACCGCAAAAACATAACATCGTACAATGGGCATTCAAAGGTCTAAATTAAAGTCTCCACTGCAAAGGTCACGCATCCTGAAAAAGCAGTCTCACGCCATCTCTATTCTGATTTTGATCTCTTGTGAATGATCCCATTTATCATTCAGCCAGCAACCTAAATATTTATATTGAGGGACTTTCATAATAACCTGCGTTCCAAGTTTTATAGTCATTAGGAAGATTTGTGGCGTTTTTCGAATAAGCATACATAAGTATAGTCTTGGAAATAATCATTTCTAGCCCTTTATTCAAACTAGCTTTGTGAACTTTGTCAAATAGTAGCTGCAGGCTTTCCATACTATCTGCTGGAAGGATAGTATCATCCGCGTATTGCACATTGTTTATAATTTGTTCATTTATGCCAATGCCGTCTGTTATTTCATTTAGCGTATCTCTAAAAATGGCTTCCGAGTACAAATTAAAAAGAAGAGCAGACAGAATGCATTCTTGTCGGATTCTTTGACGTATGTCTATATCCGATTTCAATTCATCATCCATTTTCACTGCAGATTTTTGATGCCAGTAGAGGTAACCAATTATTCATGTATCTCTATAATCCAGGTTGTTCTTTTTTAAAATTTCTAGAAGTTCTTGGTGCCAAGCAATTGAATACAACAGAGAGCTTCTCTTGTACCATATCCATTCCTAAAACCAAATAGTGTTTCGCTAAAATATTCTTCGCAATTTTTATATAGTCTTCTAGAAATGATTTTCAGATTTTTTAAAAGAATGTGGCTTATTGTTTTATATTTACCGCACCTTCACCAGCGTTCCAACAACTTGCCCAAATATATTGATTTTGGGGTCATATTCATTAAGTTATAAATAACCAAATAATCAAGAGTTTTTTAAAACGATTTTTAAATTACCACTGAATTTAATTTTAATTTTTGTCATAACCTCTTTTTAAATATTTTATTTCATAATTACGTGTCTCACTGGGTAAGCATGTGTCGAGGCGGAAAATGTTTTTTTTTAAGTCAGTGGTTATTTAACACAATCATTATATCCCTGCATATACGAAAGTGCATAGGGCGCTACGTTAGAAAACAAAATGCATCCTAACTCGATCATCTGTTGCTTCAGCTTTTTACGCTTCATGTAGGTACCAGTCCGTCGAGAGGAACATCGTTGTGTTAAACCGCCATAAAAACAAGATCATAATGAACATTTTAGTGAAGTAAGGATCGCGGACTAAATTTTTGGGGTAATTCATTGGTCGGATTCGATCATATGATGTCAAGATAACAAGTAGGTAGAACAAAAGAAGTTTCTAAGATATCTCTATATGAGAAAGTGCGGGTATTATACCCGGCTGAGTTTCTCCAGGTAATGCTCGGCTACAACAATTTAGAGACTAGAAGAAATGTGTATTTAACTACACATTTTTATCGATTGTTGCGCGGTATGGTCGATAATCCTAAGATTATGATGAGCATTTGTTTGTATGTTCCTGATTATTACCTAAGACAGCATCAGCATAGACTGTTTCATATTCCATTATACAGAACCAACCTGCCGATGGTTATGCCTGTTGGAAGGGCTACAGCTATGCTGAACAACATCGCTCCGGATGTTGATCTGTTTCATGTATCTAAAGGGGTTTTCCGGAGCAGGATTCTCTCACTACTTTGACAAAAGCTTCTTTCCTGTATTTTTTTTCTTTTTATGATGATCTTTTTATGTACGTCTTGAATTATAGTTTGTTATGTGTATGTTATTTTTAAATAAATGTATCGAATTGAACTACAAACATACCGACGTAGATACAGATAGTATAGAAGTTAAGAATACCGTCTCGGTATGTACAGATGAAGATAGCGATCAAAGTCGAGACCCTGGTGTATAAATACACATATATCAATGTGATACACATATTTCACTTAGAGTAATAACACGCCGCTGACTAATAAAGTCGCCCATACGGAGAAAAACAGATTATGATTATCAACCACGAAGTTAGCTACAGATTACGGCAATTCAACGGGCCATAGGTACTCGGGTCGTCAAACCGAAGTCCGTTACACGTTTGTTGTTAAACTAAAAGCCAAACTTAAACCACACCAAAAATTTGGAACGCTTTTGTTATATGCAATAGAACTAAAAGATTTCCCTAAAGTCATTTAATTTTTACAAGAATTTCCAAATAAACAAACCAGCCGCGTGATACCCGACGGAAAATAATATATTTCACACATATCATTTTAATCTAAGCGGCACGGTAAAATTAAAGTTGACATTTATGAGATTCGTTAGGACTTATTTAAATTTGAAAACATTTAAATTTTTCTTTTTTTTCAAAACTCCATAGATAATGACTTCAATAAAAATACCAAAAAAACGCCTCGGTAAATACATTATTATTAAAAAAATAAATATGAGCGTTCTTTTTATTTACCCAGATATTTCAATTTTGGTGACCATTTTTAACGAGCTGTAAATAACTCACATTTAGAAAATGTAGGGTAGAGTTGGGTTCGAACCTCGAACCTCTGATTCGTGAGTCCGCAACACTATCCACGGGACCACAACCCGATTCGAATAATATAGTAAAACTTAGTAAAAGAGATTATGATGATAATTTAATCAAAATTATTATTTAAATTTAACGAGTACTCTCAGGTAAAAATCCTGCAAATCGAAATCAACTGGAGATTAGTCGATTTCATGGTGTACTGGTAATTGCGTTAATTGCCAGGAATTAAATAAATAAATAATGGCCCTACCACTCACTCAAAGAAAGTTTACCTTTCTGGCTCCGAATTTTTTTAATTAACTTCCTGCAGCCATAAAAAACTCCACAAGTGCCAATGTATTTAAAAAAATTGTTTGCAATTGGTTGCTGCGCATCGATAGGGACGATATTGTCAATTTTTTTTTAAGTTCGAGATTAGCAATTAACAAAAATTGACAAATCTGCTTTCCTTCCATACTTTCACCTTTATTTGCTTTTTATATATCTTGATATTTTTTTCGTTATGTATTTTTGTATTATTTAATTAAGTCGTCAATCCTATTAAGCATATTATTTATTACTCCTATTTCTGACTACAGGGTAGAGCGATTTTATAGAAACCATATCTCAATTATCATTTCAATTATGTTTTATGTATATATATTCTTTTTCTTTTAATTTCAATGAAACTATTATTATTTTCTTTTTTTTTTAAATACTACTTTATTTGACTATTTCACTTTTATTTTGTTGATTTCATTTGTTATTTTGTAAATTGGATTATGTATAAATCTAAATTTATAAAATTTATAATTTACATTTAAATATTTATGTCTGATTACCTTTTTTAAATTGTATTCTTTGGAATTTTACTATTTATTACTTATACCTTTTATCTGGATTATTATTATATTGCATCACATGTCACTATATTTGAATATAATTAATTCTAATTTGTATTTTTTTATTGTTAATTATTGTGGCTTGACACGGGCACAGCCTAAAAAGTTTTAATAAGTTCACTTATATTTAAACGAGTATAAATTTTTGGTGATTATATAAATAAATAAATTGTAAATCAATAAATATCGATCCACCAATCATGCGATATCACGCAATGGGCTCGTGGTTTGCACGTGCACAGCGGTCTAGTCTCCGTGAATGCACGGTAGTGAATTATTACTCTGAGGTAATGCATTATAATGTTCTGTTTTTAAATAATTTTCTTCCTGAAAAAAACTCCATCTATCTTATATGCTAGCCTACATAATATATGCATTATATTTCATATGTTTTGAAATATATAACGGTATATATTTTGTATGAAAATGTAAAGGAAGGAAGATAGTGGATGACGTGCTATGGTAATGTGGTCATTAAGGAAATTGTGCGGAAGGGTGGTTTTACGTTATTGTGGACGATATGACTGAATGAACATACACAAATACACACATACACAATACAATACATAGTTTTATGGACACGCAAATTATGCAGTTTCCTTTAGTGAATTAGTTTTCAAAATAATATATTGTATATTATACAGGGAAGCGTTCATTAGCGTTCAAAAGGAAAAGCTAAATTCGAATAAAAACAACTGTAACTCAATTTCTACTCCAACTGAACATTTTGTTAATTATCTTTGTGTATTAAGTCTCATTTGTATATTCTCAAAAGAAAAAAAAAAGAAAGTATATTGTGTCCTCGGCACGGGTAACTCCTGTAAAGTAACATTATTTTTATTATTAATCTTTATTTACTATGTGAAAAAAATGAATAAATAAATCATTTCAAGGAAAGGGAAGACATATAGGGTAGAACGCCACACTACTGTCTTTACATACACACCTCCCTTCATCTACATTCTTACATCTTCTTATACACGCACGCCGATGATTCTGACTTTTGACATGTCCATCTTTAAGTATTCAGTCCATTGACTTGTTGACGTCTCAAGTTCTCTTTCGCTTCTTCTCTGTCAGTTTTTCCGATTGGTCCGTCGACGGTAAGAAAACCGGAAATCTTTGACAATTTTCTTATCATTGGTTGATTCATATGAGCTAGTGACGTCGTTCAAAGTAGTTCGTTTTTATGAAAATATTTTTTTTGTACATTTTCAAGAAACTTTGCAGTATTGTTTAATGCTCTAATTATCACCGTGCGTAAGAAAATATTTTTTGTATCCAATTTTACGTAGGGCTGAAGTTCCTTATTGAGGAAAATAAATGGAATTTTTCTTCTAACATTCGGAAAGCGGCGCGGGCGTCACGGCGCGGCGACTGTCTTATAAATATGTACATAAATAAAATGTTATTATATAGCATTATTGATCAAGTTAATTATTTTCAAAACGCAGCCCAGAAATAAGTCAATAGCAGTCTAATGACCAACAGTTCCCGTACAAATTGTAATATCAATCAGGGAAATCGATTGAGATGTTTGGATTGGGTTCACAGTAATCCATCACTAACAGTGGAGAGAACAAATTAATGGGGAGAATTGTTTGAGATCAGTTTATTATATAACATGTATACGCAATGAAAGTAATCAGTAGAGATTACGATTTTTCTAAGGGCCAGTTGCATCTAATAAGACGGATTTATGTTTAAAATTAACGTTTTTGTCCAAATGGTGCGAGTTGAATAAACTGTTTTTGAGAAGTAAAAAGATGCGACTTTGTCTCCTTTTGTCAATCTAGGAAACAAGTCGAAATTTTATATGAATAATTAATGATGAAATAGATAGTAGTTTGGCCGGAAAACGGATATTCGGCAAGCCCCTAAGCCGGTTAGGCCCATTGTCTTAAAAAAACGGTACTCACTCGAAATTCTCTCATAGGATAAAAACAAAACTTTTAATCTCCATAAATAAAAAGGGGTTTTAATATTTTCATTATGTTATTAACAATCACTTATGATCATTGATCATATCGATATGGTTAAAAAGATAAAAAATCAATTGATCATCATGGTTTTGGGTAGTTTCACCTCTTGCGGTTTATTTTTTTCACGCAAACATGTTTTTTTATTTTTTAGAAACGTTTTTTATTTGCGTGTTAATTTTTTTCTTGGGTGTATACTGAACACTGAAAAGCATTTTTATGAAGAAAAGGAATATTTTAAATAACGAGGGTTACTTCCTTTTTTCCAAATAGGTCGATATCAATAAATATATTCAGTGGGGTTGATTTCATGGAATTTTCGCAGTTAAATTGATATTAGGTATCCGCCGGATATTCATTTATTTAAACACAGCATTTCTGCCATCTACATATCATGTAATTGAAAGAGTGTTTAAAAATTAAAATACAGTATTAGATATAATAATTAACTAAAACCTATATGTTTTATACTTGGCGAATTTAGACTAAATGATCACTAATAAAATAACCCATTGAGCACTATTTGGTATCTAGCTGAATAATATACCAGATACTTATCGGATATTCGTTTAATTCACAAATTAACAATTTTATTATACAGAAGAACGTAGGTGTTGTTTATGATAAAAAGTTAACTTTCGCAAATAAAATCATATCTAATTAGGACCTATACATAGTGGGATTTGAAGATTAACGTAATTGGTAATATGACAAGGAGACGGGCACGTCATAAAACTGGTAGGCATAGAAAAGTCGTAAGTGGTTGTATACAAATATTATTCGTCTGTTTAAAGTAATCAAGTTTATTATCATAATAAATGTTATTAAATATTTGTATATAACCACTTGCCAACTTTTCTATGTCTACTGGTTTCGAGACGTACCCGTCTCTTCGTCAGGACACCAATCAAACCAATTGCAAAACCCACTATACACCTTCATCATAGTTGTTGCACAAAAATATAAAACAAAAATAAGCAAATGCACTGATTAGGACAAACCTACACTGATTAAATTATAATAATATTATTTTGTTTGAGAATTCATGAAAAAAGTAGAGGGGTTTAATAGGGTGACCATTACAGTGGAACATCGTATAAAGGACTATATTGTTTGAATATTGATCAAAGGAACGTTATTTTTTAAAGCTTTCTTATTTGAAATATTTCCAAATTATTTACTTTTAACCCTTTATTATTTGTATGTAAGACTTTAACTTCTGTATTTTTATTAAAGTCATCATTTAAATTAATTAGGTGATTTGCGAAATCGGAGAAGTTATTATTGTGAAGACATCTCATATATTCTTTAACACGAATATAAAAATTTCTTGATGTTCTTCCAACGTAAACTGAAGGACAAGAATTGCATTTTAATTGGTAAACACCTGAATTATTTAATTAACTATTTTTATCTTTAATATTAAGCAATAATTTACCAAAACTATTTTTGTTTTTATTATATTTGTATAAAAAGCAGGTTTGATATTATTTTGTAAAAATTTGGATACATTTGTGGATATAGTATTTACATAAAGAATTCTTCTTAATTTATTATTATTATTAGTCTTATTATAATTACTATTGACAGGATATAAAAATTGTTTAATTGATTTTTTCATTAGTTTTCTATTTAAAATAGTATTTATAGTTTAATTGGTGTCCTGACGAAGAGACGGGTACGTCTCGATCTTGGTAGACATAGAAAAGTTGGTAAGTGGTTATATACACATATTTAATAACATTTAATAAAATGTTTGACCACAAAGTTAATGCTTTAAATATTATAAAGTTTGTTATAAGTTTCAAAAATATAAGAATACGAACAAATAACTGAGTTTAATCAGAGAGAAAAATCTAGATAGAATAGTCTGCTACCAGTATGTAAGGTCGCTTTAACCTTTTAATAAAAACATATATTCATGGCGGGTAATATTATGGTCTACTTTTACGAGACGCAAGATACGTGCTTGTATTACTGCAAAAATGAATTTGAACCCGGTCACTTGGTTATATGCATGACTGAATCCTAATTACACAGTGGTTTGCGCCTTATCTGAGCAAATACAAAGGTTTTATATTCAACGCGAGGCCCCCGTGTCAAGATTTAAAAATTTAATTTTAAAAATAATTTATACATCGTTAGAAAATCGATTTTGGAAAATAACCTCATTTACAGAATGGAAACTAATTTCCCGGGGTCATTGTTCTGACTTTTCTTGTAATATTTTTTTAGCATTTAAAAATGCTAATTTTTAGTGGCCATTTTCAATTTTTTAGAAATAATAATAATTATTTTTTTAATTTTTTTATTTTATTTATTTACAATTTTAAAAAACCCGTTAGGGTTACATTAGAAATTTAATATTGTCTAGTCATTTTATGTCTCGTCTAGTCTAGTTAGTTCAGTCATCATGTGCTTTTTCAGATTGATTTTAAATTTGTCTCCAGTAAAAGTTTTCAAGTAGCAAGGTAGGTCGTTGTAGTGTTTAAGTCCATTATGTAGTATTTTTGACTGTCCTGTGTTTGTCTTGCTTTTTCAATATGATAGTGTTGATAGTGTAATATGATAGTGTATGTTATGCGTTTTTAACACTTCGTATCCCGGAGCCGTGTAGACACGTGATTATATAACCACGCGTTGTGTCCCGGTCCCGTGTTTTTACGTGGTTTACCAGCTGTCCAAAAAAGTGCATTTTATTGACATAAAGTGACTTTTATTAGTATTTTTTCAAAAGTCAAAAACTGTTGTTGATGTTAGTAAACTAC
The DNA here is from genome assembly GCF_059751315.1 of Micrasema longulum. Taxonomy (NCBI): domain Eukaryota; kingdom Metazoa; phylum Arthropoda; class Insecta; order Trichoptera; family Brachycentridae; genus Micrasema; species Micrasema longulum. Next base: position 88,864 of record NW_028277880.1, read on the forward strand.
CTTGTTGTTAAACTACCTTGAGGTGATTTTCACAAAAATGGCGCTTTATAAATTATCCAACCATATCAATACGTGGAAACTAAGACACAACGCGTGGTTATTATAATCACGTGTTTATACGACTCCGGGATACAAAGCACAAAAAAGGACTGAGACCCTGTGTATATGTGCAAACATTGCAATGTGGCTCTCCATAAAGGCCAATATTGGCAAAACTATCTAAAAAAATGACTTATTGAATTGTTTTAAATAGTTATGAGAAGTTTCAATTGATTTAACCCAGTACTTTCATAATTATGACACTTTTAAGAAACCCTTCACAATGCATGAAATTTCACAAAAATGGGCCGGGCACAGGGTAAATTCTATGTGTATTCGGCCGGTGCTCTAAGTGTTTAGAGGAGATTTCGCAATAGTAACGGTATGTTTTATATTTTCCAAGTTTTGCTATTATTTTATTCGTGTTATAAAATTTAATTCTCAACTTTTATGTTTTATTTATCTTTATTATGAATATTATACTTTGCATGCCGTGGACAACTGGGCAGTTATAAAGGAATACCGGTCGAGTAAAACATGTTTTTTAAGAGTCCACGGAAGTGTTCCTCGGAATTTGATATTGTTTTAATAAACATAAGCCAGTTGGGAAGGGATGTACAGAATTTACTGATTTCTGGCATTTCGTAGGTATATACGAATTTTGTAAAAACAATTTTTTAATTGAATATTTTTCCACTTTTATGTTATAAGTAAAGAACAAAAACACCTACTTATACATAGTTATTTATTTCATTGTCCGGTAGAGGGGTTATACATCTTATTGTTATGGCTTTAATACTTAATGTTAAAAATGAAACGAGAAATAATTGTGGCGTAATTAAAACGAAATTACAAGTAGTATAAAAAATATTTTCTGGGACATTCCTTAATTTTATAATGTCTTATATTTCTAGATTGGTTCAATTAAAACAGTAACTATCCTGCGAACATTCAGGTAATTACAAAATATAATCCCGTTTTTAATTATATGTAACAAAATGTTCCAAATAAACTCTAACGACCAATTTAAACAACGTGTTTGAACTATAATTATTTACAGAACTTAAGTAATTAGATACTCGAAGAGGACCTTTTAGGGCCACTTTCTAAAAGTTTCTTGGTTTAATCAACACGAAACCGTAAAATACATGATATTTATGTTCGTTGCTGACACACGGTTTATACTAAAGATCTCCGAGTAAATTTTATTTTGAATTTAATCATTATTTTTTTTATTTGTAATGAGTCATTATTTCTAACTAATGTAGAAGCTTGTTAGTTGGCGCAGGAACTCCTACACCAGTTGGAGATGAACAAAAGAAACGAAATTGATGTTCATTGCGTATTTTTTACATGTTGAATACATTACAGAATTTGGTTTTCAAGCGCGAGAGAAACGGCGATAAATTAAATTAAATTGCAATTTGTTACCCATGCTCTGTGGTCCTTTTGAAGTTCGTGTTTTTTTGTTCTTCTTATCTTTATGGAGAGGATGAAGTTAATTTACTCCGGAGGCCGTATGCTGCACTCTTTTGTCTTAAGAGTCGCATTCGACTTATATATGTTAATTGACGAGTGACAGTATTCTTAAACCACCCATGAGATCACTCTCAAAAACGATCAAAAACCAGTCGAATTACCCAATCTCGAGTGTCCCAAAGCACTCGACATTGACAATCGAATACCACATCGTACCTTCTGCTGTCAAACTTTCCTAAACAATGAAAGCCATGCATGTTTAAATGACGAGTATTTTAATTTCATTTAAACTTATATGAATCAAAATTAACTGCAGTGATGAATATTGTGATATTGGGTGTACCGAGAAATATGCAAATAGCATAAATTATATAAATATTTCCAATCGCTACTGATATGAAACCCAATTATAAAATTATTTCACCCTTCGGCGATGTCAAAATACATATTTGTGATAATATATGTATATTCAATGAATAATGAGCTTTAGAAATCCATTAAACGAATAGGTATTACGTATAACGTGTCAATGTATGTTATATCGAGCTAACAATAATTTAAAGTGTTGTTGTGTCATATACAAAATACCCAAAGTGGCACGTTTGACTAAAAAAAATAAGACAATAATAGTACTGTAATTCACACATTGTATGATACACCAGACCGCAGCATACTAGAATACTGTCCCATAATTTGGGACCCTTCGGAATCAAAACAAAAAAAAATACATTTTCACGGATGTATGTTAAGATTGTATAATAATGTAGAAAATAATGCTAACAATATCTAAAATAACAATTTGTGAATATTTTACCAATGTCATATGTATTGTTTATTGTTTGTGAACCTTAATAAATAAAATAAAATAAAAACACATCCTTGATATAGAAAACTTTCAAAAGCGATTTTTGAGACGAAAAGATATACAATTTTTATTAATCATCAAACTTAAAAGTCTTTTTTTTTACTGTAATTTTGTGGACCAGTTCTTTTCACCATCTAGATGACAATTTATTATTGTTCTGGTATTTTTTATTTATTCATTGAAAATTACACTCGTTTAAATAAAAGTGAACTTATTAAGGCTTTTTAGGCTGTGCCCGTGTCAAGCCATAATAATTAACAATAAAAAATAAATGTTAAAATTTATTATATTCAAATGTAATGACATGTGATGCAACATAATAACAATCCAGAAAAAAGGGTATAAGTAATAAATATTTAAATGTAAATTATAAATTATATAAATTTAGATTCATACATAATCAAATATACAAAATAATAGTGTTATTGAAATCAACAAAATGAAAGTAAAATGGTAAAATATGGTAGTATTGAAAAAAAAACAAAATAATAGTATCATTGAAATCAATAGAAAAAGAATACATATATATACATAAAACATAATTGAAATGATAATTGAGGTATAGTTTCTATTATTTCACTCTACACTGTAGTAAGAAATAGGAGTAATAAATAATATACCAAATAAGATTGAGTACTAAATTAAATAATACAAAAATACATAATGAAAAAAAAATAAAAATATCAAGATCAAGAAAAGCAAACAAAAGTAAAAGTATGGAAGGAAAACAGATTGGTCAATTTTTGCTAATTGCTTATCTCGAACTTAAAAAAAATTAACAACCTCGTCCCTATATTGCATTATTGCATGTATTGCATGTATTGCATTTTAAAACCAAAAAAATTAGGGTAATGTTTCATGTTCTATTTTTTTCTAATTTATATAATTCATCACATCAATGGATTATATTTACTTTCCAAAATGAATAAATAGTAAAAAAAGTGTATTGTCATAAGTAAAAGGATGAAACCCTGTTAAAAATAAAAGAGGCTTGATTGAAAAAGAGATCATATACCTACATAGATACATGAATGTATAGAAACCCTTGATCCTATTTGGGTCACTGTTTTGGGTTCTAAGGAATCACTTTTATCTAATCAATTTGCCCATGCGATCAAACAAAGTTCCTATTTTGGAATGTCGTCGAGCTACCAAATATTTCAACAAACTGCTGAAATTTTCCCACAAATATTTTATTTTATGGATAAACGAAAATTTCCTTCCCGAAATAAAAAAAAGTATCATAATGTTTTTTAATATTTTTTTTTTGCACCACAACAGGCCAGGAGGCCTAATTACAGTGGTGAATTACATCACAGAGCACCCAGGCTTGAGAAAAATCACATTTTAATTTTTGTGTTCTCACCGGGAATCGAACCCGGAACCCTTTGAGTCTTAAATTTTTTTAGTTAAATATTCTGTGAGTCATGCGTCTTGACCACTACACCACGGAGGCCGCCCTCTATAATGTGATGTAACCCTCTATTAAGTAAATAATATAAAATAAAAAGAGTATAACCATACACGTTATAACTCTGTACAAGTCTATTATACCTTATATTGATAGATATTTTAACAAATATAGAGAACCTAAAGAGAAGGGGTGTTTTTTTTAATTTTTATGTTTTTAATCCACAATATTTTGAATTCGGCTTCGTGGTGTTATGGTCAGCGCGTTCGTTTACCATGCGAGAGGTCTTGGGTTCGATTCCTGGCATGGTTGATATGAAATATTTATTTAAAAGGGTGTTTTCACACCAAAATATTTCATAGTCCCTGGACTAGTACTTCAAGCATAAGATTTATCATGTTACCTTCATGCAACAAAAATGATCAAGATACGATACAATTGGTGTACCAATGCAGTGACGATGATGACGAAGATGATGATATTTTGATGTTTGGCTAACGGGGCGTATAAACTGATTACAATCAGTCAACAAAATTATCCAGCAATATTCGTTTGCGTAAGCAATAAAGATGACAATGATATTCTACGGTTAATGTACTAATCGGTACCCTATGCACCATTAGAAGCGGTAAAGAAACAACGAACGAACGGAATAAACATTTGTTTTAAAATATTAACTTTTTTAAACGTAACTTTTTTCGATGCATTGAGGAAGTTCAGTGATTTGTAATTATTTTTTATTTGTTAATAGACTATTAAAATGTATATACTCTAAGATATAACTCAGCCAATTTATTTTATTTTATTTAAATGTATCGTATTGTCCTCGCTGTGATTTTTAAGGATATTGTAATTTTGAAAGTCCTTACTGAAACTTCGATATTACACAGCCTGCGAAGTCACAAGTTCAGGTCGGTGAGTGTTTCTGACATTTAAAAGTTGTGACCCCGTACAAATGATTTAAACACGCTAATTGTCGAAAAAAAATCCCACCCTCGTAGCCGGAAATCTGCTGCCGATTGTTACAGCAATAAAACAACGCTGTAATTGATTGGTTATTGTAAACATGTGATCACATGAACATTTTTCGTTGCAAAGAAGTTAATTGTCTTTAAAACTATTTTTATGAATTTTTTCATACATTTTTATAAATTACACAGCACAATTAAATGCTCTATTTTTGGCCACGTGTAAGAAAAAACATTTTTATATCCAATTTCCCGTAGCACTGAACATTCTCATAGAGACCCTGATACACAATAGCAGTGATGGCAAATCCGCGGGTCTGACACTGACCCACCCTGGCTTTTTATATGACCCACGTGTAATTTGGATAAACTTAATTTTTAATATTATATCATAAAAGAGAGAACAAACAATCAAAAATATTTATCAAATAGAGTATACAACAGCGGAAAACGGTGATTTTATTTACAGGTAAGCTATAAAAAAATATTATTTATTTGTTCCTCTATAGTACGTACATAATAATGTAAGCGATTAATACTATAAATTGCTATTTTTTCTGTGGTTCTGTGTGATACAACAACTCTCATTTATGAAATCAACTCAAACGTCGTAACTTCGTGATATATTATATTGTGTAGATATTTTATTCATTAATTTAACACATAACTTATATAAAAGTTTAAAATAATAGGCACAATGAATTCAGTCAGTATTAAGTATTCTCATTACGATTGAAATATCAACTGGCTGATCTGTTCTAGAAATCAATAATGCCAAAAACTGCCACGTCGAGCCCCAAACGTGTTGCGAGTTATATGTCAAAAGTATCATCTCATAGAAAAATAGTTCTTAAAAAAAATTATTTGAAATACTGTTTTCCAAATCGAGAATCTTCAAAGAATTTGTGTAATCTGCAAGTTTACTCTAGAAGAAAAATCCCATCACTGGGTTGAATATGTTCGTAAATATAGTTTCACTTATTTGTATGAAGAAATAAGCTGGAGTAATCGGCTAGTTCCTTGGATCATCGCTGGTGCTGGCGCGCTTTATTAATATTTTTATTAATGTTTGGAGAAAAATATAAATGGTGGCAATGATTTATAAGAAATAGTAAATATTTGTTTGTTTTTCTGTGAATAAAGTCACCGTAAAACATTATTACGGATAGTCAAATATAATAGTAAGCTGCGCATAATTGCTTCTATACACGATTCACCCCTGGTACATAATATATCTAATAATGAATTTTCTAAAAAGTATTTCAAGTGGACATTGGCTAGCTGATTTTCTATCATATTGTGTATCGTCGGAAGCTTGAATTTTTTAAAGGATTTTAAAGTGAGAACCAAAAAAATAGTTTAAAGTCGTCGCGCCGTCTTTCCTTCTTTCCAAATGACGCCACTTACTTAGTGACCTACAAACTAGTACTAAAAAAAATCATTAACAAAATTGACGCCCTTTACAAAAAGATTCGCCATCACTGCACTTTAGATTCGGTAGTAATATCCTTCTCTTCCTCTTTTATTGTATCTTCTTATATCAGCCGACATTGATTTTTAAAAATATAACAATTGAAGGCATGCATCTACATAAAAAAGTAGGAACTTTAATACACTAGAAACTATTGCGCAAGGAAAATAACACCGTATTGTTTTAGCACGGGGTGTAATAAAAATACCATATTCGCGTGATAGAACAGGAACTAGAGAAATTTTCAGTAGGTATTTAAGTTTTATGTGCGAGAAAGCGTTGTACCATATAACATGGTTAAATATGGCGGACTACCACTGTCAAGAATGTTACATGGCGCCACGCCAGTGTTGACAACAGCAAATAATAACGCTTGCACACATATGGAAATGCAGCTAAAATTGCGGGAAATTTGAAAATAGAAGGAACTCGTTCGTAAAGACATTTTGGAAAGTTATTAACGAAAGTACCTAGCTACGGAACATTATTGTTTTTTAAACAACTTTTTAGGCCTTTTAGCAAAACATGATAATATTGGTCAAATACAAGTTATTACAATAAGCCTATTTATTATAAACAACAAAACCAGAAAAGACGATAAATAAAAATATTGAATTAAACGTTAAATAATGCAAATATACAAACAATTTAAAAAATAATAATTGTAACGATAAACACATAACCAAAGCAACAGAATTTAAACGTAAATGTATAATGTAACACCGATTTGGAACAAGATTGAAATTCGAATTTTAAACGGGGTGATGCATATGCTAATATATTAAACCCTCTTAAATAGTAGAAATAGTAATTATCAAAGTAATTACAAAGAAACCCTCAACATTCAATACGGAAATTCTATATAAATTATTTAAAGTTCAAACAGTAGACACTATTTTTAAAATAAATTCCATTTTACAAATTTATAAAGAAGAAAAAAAGAAAAGAATTTGAGATGAATTAGTCACTCAAATACCAAAATAATATTGAAATCCATGGTCAAAATAGCTTTGTCTTCAAAGGTGTCAAAAATTACAATAACCTCCCAAATGAACTTAAAACTATTAATACGAATATATCAATAAATAAATTCAATGTAATTAAAAGATTTTTTTGAACAAGTGTAAAAATGCATTCAATTTTTATAAGTATGAATGTATTATTTTTTGTTTTTCCTTTTATATCCTATAAGTTTTTTTTATCATGTAATCGTATATTAAAATTACATAAATTCTAATAAATAAATAACTATAACAGCGTAAGTCACTCTTTAAGCACAAAAATTAATATCTTTTTTGTATAGTTACAGTTATAACATTTACTAAATGTGTAAAAGTAGATTTGTATACAATAAAAAAAGTATGTACCATTTATGAAATACGAGTATATTGAATAATAAAAAAAATAAAATATAATAAACATGCGCCTGTACCCATGGACAGAAAATATGCCACCTCCTGTCCGTCAAACACGTGACCACCGGGCGTGAATTTTCGGATCAGGAAGAAGAAGCTTTTCTGGGGTATATCGTGACGGGGGAAGAGACGTGAGTGTGTCACTTCATCCTAGAATCCAAAAGACAATCATCTTCCCCATTCACCAAAAAAATATAAAACGATTAATTCAGCCGGAAAAGTTATGGCATCAGTTTTCTAGGACCGTAAGAGGGTCTTTGGTTGATTTTATGCCTAAAGGGACAACCGTTAATGCAGAGGCTTACTGCAATACCCTAAAAAAACTGACAAGAGCCAAATAGACCCGCAGAAGGGGAATGCTGACCCGAGGAGTAAGCCTCCTGCATGACAACGCCAGGCCCCACACCGCGCGAGTTACACAGCGGCATATTGAATGGAATATTGTCGCTCACCTCCCTATTCATCCAACTTGGCGCCTTTGGACTATCACCTTTTTACCACACTTAAGGAGTTTTTGGGTGGGAAACGTTTTTCCAACGATCAGGAGATCGAATAAGCAGTGAAGAAGCACCTTAAACGGCTGGCGGCGAATTTTTATGACACTGGCACACAAATACTGGTGCGCCGACTACAGAAATGTCTCGACCTTGACAGCGATTACGTAGAAAAATAGTTTTATATTTATGGATTATCCTGTGAATTTCAATATCAATGGGCGGGAGGAACAATCACATAAGTAAACTTTTTCAATGATTTTTTATTTGCTTATCTTGTAGTTTGCAACTATATTCACTTGTGTTCCAAAACTCCCAAGTCAAATGAAATGATTAAGGATAATATCTTCAGTGTACTTAATTGCACAAAATAAATTTGTTAGTTATCAGGTTCAACAAAACAAATAAAAGAATATTTTCTAACATTATGCCTTAAACGAAGTAACATTCAAGAGCTATCACCTTATTATATGTTCCCAGTTATTAGCAATAACTTCTATAAGTATGGAGAAAAAAGGGACATTCTTTTAATGTTAGATTTGATTCCTGTAATTTTTGAGACACAAAAAACTGTCTCCTGAAAAGTAATACATTTTGATTTATGTGATTGTTCCAGCAATGAGCCAAAGAACTAGCCGATTACTCCAGCTTATTTCTTCATAAAAATAAGTGTACTATATTTACGAACATATTAAACCCAGTGATGGGATTTTTTTCCAACAAGTAAACTTGCAGATTACACAAATTCTTTGAAGATTCTCGATTTGGAAAACAGTATTTCAATATTTTTTTCTTAAAGACTATTTTTCTTTGTGATGATACTTTTGACACTAGCAACACGTTTGGGGCTCGACGCGGCTGTTTTTGGCATTATTCATTTCTAGAACAGATCGGCCAGTTGACATTTCAATCGTAATAAGAATACCAATACTGCCCGCCCATAGATTTCATGCAAGCATTTTTTGATCCTACATACGTGTTGTAACCTTATTTTGTAGATAATCCTTATACATATCGAAGGATAATGTCGTTATCTTCTGTTATCTCCAACTAGTGTAAAAAATTCACTCATCAAAAAGAAAAAAAAATCCTTCAAATTATTTTATAATTTTAAAATGCTATTATTATAGTACGTATGTTCTATTCGGAGTTGAAAAGATATTAAAACAAAAGTTTTTTTCAAATTATGTAGGTAAATATTATGTAGGTATAGAATAAAAAATCACACATACGCATAAGAAAAAGAAGATCACTTTATTGGTGACAAAAAAGTATCAAATTTCTTGATAGAATTGAGCACAATAAATAAAAAGTAAGTTATAGAACGAAGATTTGATTAAATTACAAAAAAACATTTTTCTATCGTCGTTATATTTTCCGCTGTCATGCTTAAAAATCTCATTAAATCAAGTGTTGATTTTGATAAAATAATTTGTTACTTAAATTGTCTGATTCTTGGAGCGGAAGTAAATTAGATTTAAAACTGTGATTGCAAAGTTTTTTTAAAATCATTTCTGAAGAATATTCTAGTGTCGATAATTTAGAAGTAATAATTATCTTTTTTTTGTTTCAATTTTAACTCATTCGAACATTGAAAGATTTCATAAAACTATAAAAATTAAAAATAAAACGGTTATCTAGTAGCAAAATGCTTTCCATGCATCAAGTTTGATCCCTGAAAAGGAAAAATTAAATTAATGTAAATAAAAATGTTTGTATTTTACTATCACACGATATTTAGTAATTTTCGATCTGAAGCGTAAAATATATAATTTATTATACAACACGATTAAGATACGAAAAGTAAGAAGATTTAAAAAAAAGATTATTTATTGAGTTTTTTTAAAAGAGAAGATTTATGTAAGAAGAAAAAAAAATATAAATCACTAAAATAAAGTTTTTTTCAAAGCGAGTCACCAAAACGGGACATCCTAGTTGGGACATACTTAGGTAAATTCTGTGTACCTAGTGGTCTGGTGGTTACCTTCCATGAAATCGTCACGGATTCGAATCCCGGCGCAGTTTTGAATGGTGATTTTACATTCAGTGCTAAAGTACAGCGTTTATTGATCATATTTAGTAACATTTTATTATTTTTTAATCCGAAGACTTTGGCTAGAATAATTTACTGTCCATGCACTGGCACATATTACAGCATTGCATAGTAAGACTGATTAATCTTTACACCTTATCTTCGTCATTCTCGAAATCAAGATTCACTGCGATTGATCAATGCAGTGTCTTATGCATCATTAGGTGTAAATAAGGGGATTAATAAAGAAACGAAGGTGATGAATTTAAGTATGTTTAAATAAATTGCAAAAAAATAATACCAGGCATAAAGATTTTCGGGGTGGATATAAATAATTTAATATATAATGTGTGTAAGGCGAATACTCAATGACGTCATAACCCTGTGAATGAATGCCCATATTTCTTTATTTAAAAATTTGTCTCTGTTCGAGAATGGGTAACTTCATTGTTCAATAGTGGCTATTTTCCCCTGCGGTCGAATGGGTTGAAAAGCTGCAAAGTTCATGAAATGGTCGGTTTACACTGCGATCAGAATGTTGCAAAAATGATAAGTCAACACAATGCAATGCGGAATATTAAGCCGTTCCGCCCGCAAAGAGAAGCCATCTGTTCCCTAGGGCGCAGTGCCACTCTTTATTCCATACTAGCTTGTATTCAACTTGCGATGAGAATGGGAGATTTCTCAGTCAATGCAGTTTAGTTATGCGAATATTATTCCCCATTTGAAAATATGGCGGGAATCTCGTCCAGTAGTGAACATCTGGAATAAATAAAATGGAAAACGAACTAAAATGTTGCCATTATACAAAACGTAAGAGACGTTCTTATTTTGTATTCCGTAAAAGAAGAGCGAAATGACAGGCAGAAAACAAAAAAGGTTCAAGCAACACGCGGCCGAAAAATGGGATTATTTTTTCCCTTTTTTGGCATTTTACCAAAGAATGATAATAACAAGGAGGCAAAAAACTTTGTTCTCACGAATACGCATACAGATTAATGACAAATAAAGATATGGTAAGATCATAGATATATATATAAAAAAGTCGTTATTAATTAAAAAATGTTGTTATTTTTTACAATAACTTTTTTTTAATAGAGAATTTTTAGAATGGCAGAATAATCGGTTATATTCATTTTATGCAGATTTTTTGTTAAACATTTTTTTTTTGGAAGCCAGAAAAAAAAATTTAAGGCGATGATTTTCACTGCAACATTTTATTGTCCCCGGACTGGATCTGAAGCGTAATACTGATTATAGTGATTATGTTGCCTGCATGAATAAATAATCAAGATAGTTTGTGCCCTATGCACCACTAGGCGAGGATAAAGAAGTTATAATGTTCGTAGAAATAGCAAGTCCGAAAAAGGAGAGTACTGATTTAATAATTGATTTGTATATACCAATATATATAAATAATGATATTTTTATGTTTGTCGTACTAGCTTTGTGGATCATCGTAATAAATAAAATGAAAATCAATTTAGTTTAATCAACAATGTTTTGAGTGTGTCCAAACGTTTGTAGATAGGCTGTATTTAACTAATTTGTGTAAGAGGTAAAAAAAAAAGAAAATTGTTTTCTGGCGTTGCCTAGTAGTTGAATTGGTTCAGCCGGATGAACCTCACCCACATGATAAACGTTTTAGCTCTTTTACTTCACAAAAGTCAACAGATGGAAGAGTTTAGGAAACGTGCCTGTTTAAACATGAGCAGAGTGGTGAATGTTTCACAGTGTATAAAGTGGCCACTTAAACCAGCCAGTGACATGTCAGAAGCCCTGTAAATGCCAAGACTTTCATATTCCCTTCTCAATTTTTTTTCCTAACACGTTGCCTTTTTGAGGGTTACTCAGCAACTAAACATTAAAATTTATGAAAAAAATAGTGAAAAATTAGTAGGTGTCGCTAAGAGTTGGGATCGTCAGGGAGGGAGTAATTGTGTTTAAGGTGAAATTAGACTTTAAAGGGAAAATATTTCAAATAGGTCTTTGCTTCAAATTAAGTTAAAAACAGCGATCAAATAAAGTTTTAAAAAATGATTTAATATGTAGTTAAACTCAACTAATTTGTTCGCTGTTTTTTTATAATATTTGAGCTGAACTCGACAATGTTTTTGCCATAGCTAGACCATAGCTAGACCCTAGCTAGACCATAGCTAGTACATACTCGTGTTTAGATTAAATAAACACAATCGAAAGTTAAATATCAATCATTGTATTTAGCGTTCTTGTTGTACCTACAAAAGTACTTTTTTATATTTGTATTCCAAAAGATAAAATAATGCATTTTCTCATACAGAATTCTTTTTGCAAATATCAAATTCTGATATTCTAACCAATAGGGGTGCACTATATGTGGGAATGCGATTTTTAAAAATCTATTAATATTATTTTATCGTTACTCAAAATCCACTAAAAATAAATAAATGGGTAGAAATTATACGTAATTTGAGGAAAGAATCTGATTGGGATTCATAAAAAACGAATCTTGTTTGTAAACATTCAAAAGGTTTTTTTATACTAAAAAAATAACAACTTTCTATTTTTTAAAATATAATATGCATTATCGTAGAATGCAGCTATGGAACACGAAGAATAAAAAATTTACGCTCCTAACTTTTTTCTACTTAACAGATTAAAGATATAAATATGCCCATGGCAATGCTCATTATTTTACTGAAAACCGAATGGAAATTGGGACAGTAGTTATTCAGTCTATCGAGGACACACATACGAAAATTGCCTTTTATATATAGATACATTATAAATATTATACATATTTGGTTGATATTATGGGCTCGCAATTTTGCCGTATTTTTACCACTAACAAAACCGTAACTGCCCGACGTCGGCACGATCGAAGCTCGCCAGAATCTGCGTGTGCCCGGTCTGCTTCGGTTCAGTTGGTTTTTGCTCTCTCTATATTTCTAAAATTTACAAATACCCACACCACGTAAATCCGTGTATACTGTAAATTTCTGCCCTTCTACTTGTCGGAAATGTTTGATGGGTTCGAAAATTGCTGCGAGTTCTCGGTCGAAGGTTGGGTATTTCGAAAGTGCGTGACCATAATATTATTGAAATTAGCTAGTTAAATAAAAATAAAATGTTAAAAAAATAGTTTTAATTTAAATAATTTATAAGTTAATAAAAAAGCAACGTAAAATACCGTAAATACTTCTTTATTTTGACCTAACAACCAAAATCTTAATCTCAAAATAAAACATTTTAACAATGAAAACAAAAAAAAGGGAAAGTTTTCATCGTCCATAGTGTTCGTAAGTAGCACTGAAACTTGAGTTTATACGAATCTGTTTATTAGTACGAACGGGAAATTTTCTGATTGCATGAAATTTTGAGGGCAGTTTTGAACAATATTTTGTAAAGCTTTGGAGAGGTAACTGAATACTGAATAGAGAAAGTTTGAATGAGAAGTGGTCGGACCTGACTTTGAATAAACCATCGTTTTTGTACAACTTTTTATGGGTAGAAATTCCTGATGAAATGTTGCACTTTTGTTTCGTCGAACAAAGGCGAAATATCTGGGATCATTAAGACGACGGAAACATCGAAATTCCTAAAGACAGAAATTAAAGTCAGAATTTATTTGAAGAAAAAGCAATGGAATTGCAAATAGCATCCAAGCAAATGGTGGCAATGCAAGAACGGCGTATCAAAATAAGATTAAATAAATTATAGAAAAACAATTATTCATAATATTGTTATTCGTGTTATTAAATCCTAATTTTTATTTGTCAACATAAATTTGAATATAAGTAAACGATTAACAATAATGGCAGGGATATAAATTCAACAATGTTTGAGTATGTCGAAATGCTTGCAGACTGGCTGGATTTCCTCCCAACGGAGTTATTCATATTTATTTTTATTTCAACAGAGAGGGAAATCATTTTTGAGAAGGGAATTTGGAAGTATAGGCATTTACAGGGCTTATGACCTGTCATTGGCTGGTTAAAGTGGCCACTTTACACACTGTATAACATTCACCATTCTGCCTATGTTTGAATATCCACATTTCCTCAACTCTTCCATCTGTTGACTTTTGTGAAGTAAAAGAGCTAAAACCTTTAACACGTGGGTAAGATTCATCCGGCTGAACCAAATCACCTACTAGGCAATGCCTGAAAACAATTAAAAAATTTGTATACTTCTTCTTTTACCAGGTTGTAAATTCAACAAGGTTTGAGTATGTCCAAATGCTAGCACACTGGCTGGATTTCCTCCCTACGGAGTTATTCACATTTAAATTTATTTTAACAGAGAGGCAAAACATTTTTGAGAAGGGAATATGAAAGTCTAAGCATTTACAGGGCTTATGACCTGTTATTGGCTGGTTTAAGTGGCCACTTTACACACTGTGTAACATTCACCATTCTGCCCATGTTTGAACGTCCACATTCAACAGATGGAAGAGTTGAAGAAATGTGAATGGTGAATGTTACAGTGTGTAAAGTGGCCACTATTTCTAGGTGATTTATTGTACTGTGTTGGTGATTATTTATAGTAGCTACTTTTAACATAAAATTTCTGATTATTTTTTTCTTTATACCTTTAAAAAGGCAAATAATCTGATATAACGGAATCTTACCTTAAATTTATTCCACAATAAATTCACAACGGATAGAATAAGAATCTTGTAATTGTGATACGAGCAAAACATTTTTTAGTACAGTTTTACGTCAATTTAGTGACTGCTGGGAGAATCAGAAGCGTCATGAGTGTGCGAAGGAAAGATAAGGGAATACTCCCACACGCGCCCTTTGTACTCCTGATTCAGGGTAGCCATTAAAAGGAAAATAACTATCCCCGGGGTGCAAGGAAGTAATTTGGAGGGGACAAAAGTCTCTCCAGGTCGCTATTATTAGTATAACCGTCTTATGCCTCAATTGCAGCTATTCCCTGCTTTGAAAAATACACCGTAAAATGACTGAAAATACAATACTCCGACTGTTTTTTAAGTAGGTTAAGATAAAAGTTCTAAAATTCTTATTTTATAGAATAGCTTTCGTCTTTTCATTATTGCTAGAATTTCCAAATAAACAAACCTGTACCGTGATATCCGACAGGTAACAGATGAATATCACATACTACGAATACCGATAAAAATAAATGAAATTGATTTAGAATAATTAATCATATCTTTAAAAGTATACGGATATTGTGGATACATGTTTTCAACATTAAAAAAGAAATAAAAATACGCCAATAGAAAAACGCAACAAGTTTGGCCTTGATAGTTGTGACGTCAAGATTCGTGATAATGTTCTAAAGAAATTTGAATGGTCAGGAAAAATAAACATGAATCGTGACGTATTAGGGTGTGGCCAATTGAATGACCGTTTTTGCGGGAGTTAAAAATTAGAAAATAAGAAAATATTTTTTATGCTACCAATAAGTTTTTTTTTTAAATGACAGTATTTCATAGACGGTTATTAATTTAAAAATGTAAAAAAAGACGTGATATTTTTCTATTTAAGACGGGCGTTTCAGCAGTAACAGGTTCCCTTTCACAAATGAAAAATTAAACTCTTTTGAGAAACTGTTTCTAAAGAACAGTTTAGGGAAGCGTGGACGAAAAATCGCATAGAATAATTAAACTGTTCCTTATAACGACTCACGCTGATCTAAACTGTAAATATTTAAAAACAGTATTATTTGATATCCTGGCTATTTTTTTCTTCACTGTAACTGTTTAATTTTCTTATGGTACTATTACAGATATTTCCGAAAAACGACTATTAATCTTTTTTTCCCAGTAACAGTTTATTTTTTTGTGAGACCGTTTCTGCTGTTTCGAAGAATAACTGTTTTAAAAAAGCAGTTTTATTATTTTTTTTTCTTTAAATAGAATATTTCTTGTCACCCGCAATGTCAAAACCCACTCAACAGCACGTTTGAAATCTTATCCACAGAATGATGTTCATATGTTATACCATGTGTAAAGTGCACACTGAAACTAATTAATGGCAGACCATAAAGCTTGTAAAAGCCTAGACTTCAATATTTCAAACAAAAGTAAATATACGAGCATAGCTTGATAAACAGTATTTCTGGCTTGCTAACGCCTATAAATTTGTGTGAGGTTGTAAACAAAGCCCCCTGAAAATAAAAATATATACGCAATGTTTATGTTTGTTCGTCTTCGTGCTAAGATCTGGTTAAAATTTCATGAATTTACAGGGTAGCAGACCACGTGATAAGTTGTAAATTTTTAAACCGCGCGATAATACTTTTGGCGGTGTAAAACGTTTCAAGTTCAAAATTACTGACGGAATATTTATATCCATTGTTTTGAGGCACTAAAATTTTAATTTTACTCACTCCGCGGCTCCTGTAATGTTTGCTTTTGTTGGGGAGATATTCCCTTATAAAAATAATGACAGCGTTTGTACAATGTGAAATTTGTTGTTTCTGTAAAATAAAGTTAAGATAAAACAAACTTGGTATTGCGATTAAAACACTTGTGTATCATTGAGGAGTTCCGCATTCAATTCCCAGTGGTATTACAACAGTAACATCATTGAATACTGGTTGTGGTCCCGTGGGTAGTGTCATGGACTCCGGAACAGTAGGTCCGAGGTTCGAATCCCACTGTACTACAACTTGCTTCCCATTTTTAAACGCGTTTATTTACATTTTAATTTGCTGCAACAGAGAGGAAAAACATTTTTGAGAAGGGAATATAAGAGTCTAGGCATTTACAGGGCTTATGACCTGTCATTGGCTGGTTTAAGTGGCCACTTTACACACTGTGTGACATTCACGAGTTGAGGAAATGTGGATGTTCAAACATAGGTAGAATGGTGAATGTTACACAGTGTGTAAAGTGGCCACTTAAACCCGCCACTGACAGTTCATAAGCCCTGTAAATGCCTAGACTCCCACATTCCCGCCTCAAAAATGTTTTCCCTCTCTGTTGGAACAAATTTAAATATGAACAACTCCCTAGGGAGAAATTCCAGCCAGTCTGGCAGCATTTGGACATACTCAAAACATTGTTGACGTTTATTTACGACTAATAGTAAACAGTCCCAAAATTAAAATATTTGTGTATATCATTAAAACGCACACTTTTTTTAAAAAGTTTTTTTTTTAAGCCTGGGTGTATTTTCTAAATTTTTATTTATTTATTTTACCACAGTTATTAGGCGCCTTGACCTGCTTGGATGTTAAATAATGGAAAAATATAATTTTAAAAATAATCGTTTTCGTTCTTATAATTTAACAAAAATTTGGACAAACTCAAAATATTGTTGACGATTTCACCTGGTCCAAGAAGAATTATAACAAAATGTTTTAAGTTTGGGGCCAGTTTTAACTAGCCGAAAATAACCTAAAGCTAGAAAATGGGAATAAAATAACTTCTTATCCTTAGGCAGAGTTCACACAAGGATAATATAATACTCTCCTGTCCAGCTCCGTAAACAACCTTGACCGCGCAGGACAGGACTGAGAAGACGAGTTTGAGAAGATCTCGTTAGTCTGGAATCTTTTTTTATATTGAACAGAGAAAACCAAGATTTTGAGTACTCGTTTAACTGTTCAAATCTTTCATTGAGTGAAATTAAGGTAGTGTCCAAAAAATTCAACTTCAAATTTCTTTTTTGGAGAAGTTATAGGCTCACCATGGGCCACTATAATGAGTTTGTCGCTAGATTTAGGAAATTTATGAGTAAGTTGGACTCACTCGATGAGCGAGAGGATAAAATGGGGCGCCTGAATCGCTTCTTTACATCTGGCGCCCTGGGCGGTCGCCCAACCGTTTTGTTGAGATCTTGTTCATCAATTATGTGTAAACACAGCATGCACAAATAAAGAAAAAAAAGTTTGTGATTGACTTTTTTCATATTAGGTAGCTTTATTGAATTTTATGATTGATTACAAAAAATAATTACTAACATGATATTTCAAATTAATTTATCTAATTAACATAAGTGACAATTTGATTTTATAAATTGCGTTACCGTTTTTCTATGATTATTTAATGTATCGTTAAAGATATCTTTATCAGAATTACTTTCTACATAATTATATAATCTTAACATATGTGATAATGCGTTAAAGTGCGCCATATTAATACTAAAGGTTGGAAGATAAAATGTAGTGTATGATCTCAATCGCCGACTGGGGACATTTTCTAACCAAAATAAAGAATCAACAAACAATTTATTATTTTATAAAGATACATCAACTCTAAAACCTTTTTTATCTTTGTTTTCCACTGTGCAAACAGCGAGCATTACAATTCATTGCTTAACAGTTTTATAATCTTTGATATGTTGGACAGTTTGTACATGTGTTTTTTGGTGTTTGGGCACATATTTCCAGCCATAACCACAAAAATCCGGATTTCGTGCCTTACATTTCACATGCATTCTTTCTGCCAACTCTCAGCTGCACCTTCACGAAAACAGGTGGCGCGATATAGTATCAGTGATATTTTACGAGTAACAGCGAAAGTAGTGCGATGTCACACGGCATCCTCTCGCAACAGTTTTATATTTAAAAAAAGGTATGAATTTCGCAGAAAAATTGAAATAATATAAACAGTTTTATAGTAAGTTATTTTCATGGCATTTTAACTGGAGTATTCTTGGTATGTCCCTCAGAACTCACGGATATTTTTCATCCTCAGGCTCGGAAAGGTTAAAAAGTGTGATTTGTATATTGTACTGATATTAAATTGAATTCATAGTTTATCGATAATAAGATTTAAGTTAATATTATCATGAACACCATCATCATCAACGTCATCATTCCCTTTATGCATAGGGCACCGCATTGGCACACCAATTGCAGTGTGTTTTGATCATTTTTGTTAAATGAAGGTAAGATGATTAGTTTTACGCTTCAGGTACCAGTCAAAGAACTATGAAATATTATAGTGGAAAAACACATTTTTAAATAAATATTTGATCTGATCCATGCCGGGAATCGGACCCAAGACCTCTTGCGTGGTAGGCAAACGCGCCGACTATTACACCACGAGGCTGACAAGTTAATATTAGGACAATTGTAAAATTCTGTACCTTTGTACTAGTTTAACATTAAATACATAAAATATGTATGAACAGATATGAAACATAAGAAAGTCGTAATTTCTTTTACGTTGGGTTTTATTCGAATACTCACTTACTTCTAAAAATAATCCTACTTCAGGGCAAATTCTTAAAATAAACCTACCAGCATGGCGTCGAATTGACCTTTTAAATTTAAAGATTTTTTACGACATACGACAGTGATAACGTTGCGGTGGTAAAACGAAAATGTGTACGTTGGCGTTGTGAATTTCATTACGACTGAAATCAATACATTTTTGCACGATGGCAATACTTTGATATATTGTTTTTGAAGTTATTTCACGAAGAAGACAAAAAATCCCGGGTTCGACTCTCTACCATAAAATTTCAAATAGAGTTTTTACGGCAGAATTCTGAAGTGTCTCTGGATTTGCCATCAAAAAGACCTGGGGCCTTATGCTGGACTCGTTCGTCTTTAGAATCGTATGTGACTTACATAAATTGACGAGTAATTGTATTCTTGAACCATCTGAACCCTTAACGAGTGCTCGACTCGATGGCTACTCTCAGGAAAGAATTATGTCAAAGAAAATCGAGTGGAGACAAGACCGCTTTGTTGTGTGGTGGCTGATTCAATTCCAAAATATAAGAATTTTTTAAGGCGATTCTACACTGCAATGTTTCATAGTTTCTGGACTGACACCTGAAGCGTAAGACTGTTCATCTTAACCTCCATGTAACAAAAATAATCAAGATACGCAGCAATTGTAGTACCAATTTTGTGTCCTACTGGGCAATTACGATGAAATCAAAATATTATTAAATTTAACCATCAATGTCGAACATACGAAACTTAGGATAAAAAAGACAAGATAGAGTCTCAAAACTCATAATACAAGGGATTAAAACTGTACAATTAGTTTGATGAAGAAAAAGAAAGCTTCAAAATATTTAAAATTAAATTAAAAAACATGTTCTGGAGAAATTTTATACAATTTTTTTATGTTAATAAAAATTCATTACTTCTTAAGATGTATTCTTCTTCCTCTTTCTTCTTCTTCAGCTTTGTTCTCTCCAGTGCTAGATAAAGGCCTCTTCCAAACGTCTCCATTTCTTCCTAACACCCGCTTTCATCATCCATGGTTCACCGGCTATCGAGGCAATGTCATAGACTCATCTTTTCTCTGGCCTTTCAACACTTCTTTTGTTTGCCCATGGTCTCCAATTAATTATTCTGGGTGTCCACGTGCCATCATTTTGCCTCGCTAAGTATCCTGCCTACTGCAATTTAATTTTGCTGCACGATCCATGATATTCATGATTCCGGTTCGGCGCCTTATTTTTTCATTTCTTATTCTGTCTCTTAGACATGCACCGAGCATCTGTCTTTCCATGGACCGTTGCGTGATAAGATGTTATGTAATAATAATTAAGCACAAATAAAATAACAAAATTATTATTTTGTACTGTGGTCAACCTCGTGGTGTAGTGGTCAGCGCGTTTGCCTACATGCAAGAGGTTTCGGGGTTAGTTTCTTATATGATTAATATGAAATATTGATTTAAAAGGGTGTTTTTACACTACAATATTTCATATTTCCTGTACTGGTACCTGAAGCGTAAGACTGATTATCTTACCTTTACGTAGCAAAAATGATCAAGATACGCTGCAATTAGTGTACCAATGCAGTGTCCTATGCGTCATTAGGTGCGGAAAGGGGATGAAAATGATATTGATGATGATGATGATAAATTAAACTCTGTCGTAACATTTTTACTTTAATGAACAAATCGACGACATTTGCATTAAGCTTAGAGTGTGTGTGATCTTAAATATTAGGGTAAATAACAAAAACGCAAATAAAAAAAAAAAAAAGTTTTGAAATATGTATTGGTGATTTAGTTGTCTTTGCTTTTTATAGTTTTTTGTTTGTATATACGTCTGACTTTTTTTTGTGTCACTTTCCACACTACCCAGCCATCTTAATTTTGGTCGCTTCTGCTTCGTCTGCCTTCCAGAGTGGTATAAATAACCTGTTTTAGGGTGCGGTAATAGATCATTCTGTGCACATGGCCCAACTATTGTAATCTTCTTATTTTTACGAATTGTGCAATGTTGGGTTCGCCATACAGTGCCTCTAATTCATAATTAAACCGTCTCCTCCGCACTCCGTTTTGGTTGACAGCATCAAATATCTTCCTGAATATTTTTCTTTTAAATACTAACACCTTGTTTTTTCTCTTTTGGTCATAACCCAATATTCAGCACTATATGCAATGACCGGTCTGAGGAGAGTTTTGTAAAAAATGGTGTTAGTTTTTCTAGCGAACAATTTGGATCCCAGATGTTTAAACACGCCATAATAATTCTTATGGATGCAACTAAAGCTCTTGTAAATTCTAATGTCGTTTCGCGTCTAGATTACTGTAATATACGCAAATCTCCCAAAATATCAAAAACTAATAAACTTTAATCTGTTTTCAATTCAGCAGCAAGGTTTATTACGGGAGTAAAAAAATATTCTCACATCTCACAACATCTTCGAGTTTTGCACTGGTTAAAAAGCCCAGAGAGAATAAAATACAAGCTTTGCTGGACCGCGAAATATTCAAACCCCTTCACGAAATGGCTCCAAAATACCTATCGAACCTTTGTATTAGGGAAAATACACGTCGAAGAAAATCTACTCTTAGGTCAGTATTTGATTCAGGAAGAGGAAAACTTGTCGAAATCCGGCGCTCCCCAAACACTAGATTTGGAGATCGTGCTTTTGCCGCCACCGGCCCCTCTGCCTGGAACCAATTGCCTTCAAACTTACGAATCATCGACAGTCCTAGTCAGTTCAGATTCTAACTAAAATCCCACTTCTTTAGACTATCATACCCTCAATTTTAAATCTGGAAATATAATATATCACTTTAGTTTAGTTAGTATGTAAGTCTAGGTAGCGCCCTTGAGGTGATTTTTTTCAAAAATGGCGATATATAAATCAGTTAAATATTATTTATAGTCGTGCTCTAATCTTGGTACTATTATGGTTTTCATTAGTCATTTCAGTACCGAAATATTCAAAAATGGTTGGTACATACATAATTAATAATAACGTTTCTACGTCTCTAATAGATTGAAAACTCATATTTAGAGAGGGAGTTCGTTTGACATATATTTTTATGCATATAAAAGTATAAAGTATCTAAAAAATATTTAAAACTTTTAAATAATTTTATATTATGCACATTTTCTATTTGCTTTAACAAAATACTAATGTGTACATTGTAATTGGCAGGTGAGCAGTAATATCATGTAAATTTTCCATAACAAAATAAACGAAAAATAGACGGGGCTAATGTAAACACTGAAAAACATGGCAGTATCATAAGAATACTCAAAAAACAAATAGGAAAACCATTGCAGTGGAAAATTCGTTTAGTGCAAATGAATGAGTAACTTTTGCGATATTTGTATCTTTACGTAGACGGTTTTATCGCAGACCCAGCTTTTACACACGGGAAATAGAAAAAGCGCTCGAATAGTGCGATTAACCCTCCATTCCCGGTGATGTGTAGGTAGTACACATTACATTTTATACCTCTATAAATTTGTTTCTAATTTTGTGAGGAATTAAGTAATAATAGAACGAACGCAGCAAACTTCGGTGACAACTTACATCAAGCGGAGACAATACGGTTAGCTGAGCTATATACTGCGGATGCCCCCTGAGAGCCTTAACCACGCTTGCCTACTTTACAATGCTTCAGGTTCTTGACGTTCTGAATGTCCACTGCTGACTGTTCGTCAGCAGTTTATGTCAGAACTGCGGGACGCGAACCTGAATTGGGAGGACGCGCCGGATCTGGCAGCCGATAAACATGCATGGAAGCTCTTTGTAGACACTATATGCTCCAACTAGGGAGCGGACATGGAATTATGATGATTAAATATAATAAATACTGTGTTAAAATTTTCGACATTTCTCGGTTACACATTTACGTATCGGTTAAAATAATACATTATTAAATAAAATATACTTATTGGGCACAAATAATGAAAATATCAGAAATTGGAGATAAATCACCAATTAAACCAATGTGACGCAAGTCGCGGCGTATGAAGTAAAATAGTACTGATTGTTTCACACACTCTTTACCTCTCACTTTTGACGCTTCAGGTATATTCGCAAGCGAGAGAAACAAATTTAAGCGTCGTGTAGGTCAATAACCAAGAGCCTGTACACTTTACTGCCATACGCCAGTAGCTTCTCAAGCTCCCTTGAGGGTGGTTACCTCGCTCGTGCTGCGAGGGTCAGGTAATGGTTTTTTCATGTTTTTAGCAATCAGATTAAAAATATTATAACTTTTGCCTTCAACCTCAAAAAAAAGAATAACCCGCTAACCTATATTTTAGAGGCTTGTCAGCAGGTGGAAAATAGGAGATATGGAAGAAGGTTATGAAAATACACCACAGTACCCGGACCCATTGAGAAAATAATATGTTTTGGATTTTTTCTTGTAACTAATGGAATCGAACTCGTGACACCAGACACAGAGTTAGCCGTTTAACCAACTGCGCCACAGCACCCATCTTAACTATAAATAATTTATGTGATTGCCTTCATTGGCAATATATTGTAATATTAATATATTCAATTTTCCGATTTAAAATCTATCAATTTTGCATGTGTAATGACTACACTGCACCAAAACGCGGGAATGTTTTTGGCACAGTTAGAGAAGGGTTAACGCATTTAAAAGAATCAACAGGTTATTGCCACAAATTGCTGACAATTTGAGTACAGAGTACATAAATGTTTTTAAAATATGTTTTTGCCGTATTATCAGCGCCATGATGAAAGTTTTGTAGTTTTTAAATTACTCCGCGCGTGACGTCACAATTTCTCTACGGTGAGTTCTGCTGATTTGTAAATAGGCTTTGCATAAACCGGAAATCTATAATAAAACTCTATAACGTTAAATCGGGTTGTGGTGCTGTGGCTAGTGTCTCGGACTCACGGACCGAAGGTCCGTGGTTCGAATCCCACTCTACCCCAACTCGATTCCATTTTCTAATAGTGAGTTATTTACAACTCGTTGAAAATGGCCCTCAAAATTAAATATTTGGGTAAATCATAAGAACGCAAATATTTCTTTTTAAAAAAAAAAAAAAAACTGTTTGACTCGGAAGAACTAGCGATGTTGTTCAAAGTAGTTCGTTTTTTTTCCATACATTTTCAAGAAACTTCCCTGAACAATTGAACGTAGTTATACAGAAAACTGCCAACCATAGACAAGTGAAACTGAGATAATAGCCATTTTGTGAGAAAGAGTGAATTATAAAATCTATACAACAATTGGTATGTTTTTGACTTTAACAAACGATAAACAATGAATACATAAGTTTTTTTTATATATGACAATTAAGAATCTTATAATGTAGTTTGACCAGTTTTTATAATTTTTAAAGTACCATAAGATTTTTGTAGTGCTATGGGTGTTTTCTGCACATTAAGAAATGCCGTTTTTGTAATCGACACCTTTTTCCGAAGATGATTTATGTGGTTTTTTGTATGAAAACGGTCTACCTTTAAAAAAAAAAACAAAAAATTGACCTTACTGCACCCGATAACATCAATATCTCATTTTTCCAAAATTGTGAGCTGGCTGCTTTCTGCATAAATGCAATCAATATAATGCTCTTATTTTGCTTCTTTTACAGGTAAAATCACTAAAATGTTTTTCCTAACGCTTGCTGATGCAGCAAACTTCCGTCATCATCACCAAAGTACTTTCGAAATGACCCAAATTTTTACCGGACACGGAGCTATGAGAAGTTATCTATATAGGTTTAAATTAAGGAATGATGACTATTGTCCATGCGATGATATTTCTTCACAGAGTATCGAACATCTGTTATTTCAGTGCCCATTTTTCAGTCTGCAACGCCATAATCTTGAAGCAGAATGCAGGAAAGATGGAATATCCTTAACAGATATCCACACTGTAGTGTAAAGTAGTTATCACGCGCCATTGTTCTTGAACTTTACAATAATGGTGATTGGACTCATAAAGGTAATAAACCAAAATCAGTGATCGAACATCCCATTTCCAAGACAAACAAAAACGATTTTTCCGAGTACCTTAGCCTTGTACATGATACGTAAGGTTATTAAATACAATGGTCCAAATGTAAAAAAAAAAATTCTCTTATTTTTACCGCGCATAAAAAAACAGTTTTCATATCCAATTTCTCGTAGAACTGAACATGTTCATTCCACGTGGTCAGCCAATAAATAAACAAAGACAATGAATTAAAACAAAACTTTTAAAATCATAATTTACTAAAATTATTCCAGTCCGCTGTGCCCAGGTTTCCGCTTTTTTAATTAAACATACTTACATTTTTCTTCCATTACGAGACGCCATTTTGTACAGCTCAAATGAGTTCCAATGAATTCGTTACACAATTTCATAATTTTACTTTCAAATGGTTTTGTGTGTAATTGGATTTCCTTAATTACAGACGGGAAGAGAATTCAAGTAAAAACCTGAAAATTTCATTTCAAAGGTTTTCAATATCCGATTTCTCGATTTGTTTGTTTTTGTGATGAGGAATTGTTAAAGGTGGAAACGATAAAAGAACGTAAAGTAAAATAAGGTTTTGTTTGGCTATGTTTTATAAAGAGGGAAATAATATAATAAAACTTTTGGGGCGTTTTAATGCAATCAATTTTTATGAATGTATGTATGTGTATGCGCATGGGTGTATGTACGCGTGTGTGTATGTACATGTGTATATATGTATATATATATATATATATATATATATATATATATATATATGAGTGTATATCTGTGTGTATATTAATCAAAATGTGTATCCGAATAAGTTTATATTTTGTTTGTCTGTGCTCTATATTAATTTGTTAACTATTATAATATATTAAAATGTAATTGCCTAGCTTGGAACGGGGTATGTACCCTTGTTAGCTGGGCAAAGTGAACATGGAATTGTATTTTGATAAAGAGTGTGAATCAATAAATAAATAATGATTGTGCTAATCAATTATAGCGAACAGTTAAAATTGTTTAAAAAACACATTAATAATCATTCGTTCATGAGCGTTCGAAATACGGTCTCTCAACCTACGGCCAATTGAGATATGTTAGATAGAATAGACTTTAGTCTGTTGCGAGCGTTCCCCGGATACTTTTCTCCTCGTAAGTACTAAAATGCCTGTACATCCTTGCGTACATATGTAGACGCAAAGATACTGCACAAATCGATCAGGAAAAGACTAAAAAAATGATTTTATATCCTTTCACCGATAAGTAATGTTTTTATCTTTTTTCTTTTTTTATTCAGATAACAAATGAAAATACAATGTTAAAACTAAATACAATTTTTTAAAATTAATCTAATAAATATATTTACATCAACGTTTCCCATTACGTAAAAGAAATAAACAATTCTTGTGTACATAATGGAGAGTGACGTCTTACAATAGTTTATTTTATTTTAATTAATAATATTTTTAGAATAACATACGAGTAAATAAATTACAAAAAAAATTACAAACGATGTTTTTAATCAGTGTTATATAAAGGAGAATTATAAATGTAGCTTTACACTTCTTTCATAAATATACTGTATTCCTGGCTGTACTTTTTATTATCTTCGTTCATTTCATTAAAGAAAAATATTCTGAAAATCTTAATCAATACTTGTTTAAAATAGCTCTTTAAATGTTAAAAAACGTTTTATTAATTTGTTACCAGAATTACTTATACGTACAACGTAACTTTAAGCTATATCCTGTCTCTGTCCTGCTTGGTTAGTCGGGCGCATGGTGAAATGATAAACAAAGGTGACGCGTATGCGGAAGGGAGCGACATACTGAATAGAGCTTTCAGTAGACCGATGTACACAGTCCGTGTTTTTTACTGTACTACTTGTTTTGCTTGTCAAAGTCGACGTGATACAACGTGACGATACTTTTTCCCTCCGCTGGTCATTCCTTTTCCTTTGAGGACGACTTTTTAGCTCGGATTTGTATGGCGTGTCATCTCTAGGTATATTATATCTCAACGTTAATAATCATTTATTATTTCATGTTTTTTTAAACCATTATTATATATGTAACTATTTTAAACTATTAAGAAACGTATTATAAAAAAAAAATCAGCTTTTGTTTGTTTGAAATTATAGTTTGCTTTTCATAATAGTTAAAATATTTTATTTTAAGTTGTTTTAAGGTCGTTCTCTGAATTGTAACAAAAGTGGTTTGTCGTAACTCAGAAGTTATTATTCTCAAGGAAGCAATTGTAGAGTTTGATAAAGTTTTAGAAGCGTTGCAGTATGTAAATACGATACTATAATTAAATTGTACTATATTGTGTTTCTTTGATTAAAAATTTATTAAAAAAAAATACAAGTACATTACGATTGTACTATATATTATCGTCTCTAAGAATAATTGATATTGAAAATGATATTTTGTTACGTCATCGAGAGTTTCATGTGAAAAAACAATTGAAATCAACGTGATGAAACGAATGATATATATATTAAGTTGGCGTTTATTTTTTAGAATTTCATGTAAGACTTTTAAAACTGAATGACACTAGTCTAATAATTAAATTTATTTTATAAAAAAATCAGACGATTGTTCACGCTTATTATACTAAAGAGCATTTTAAACAAATGTTTCAAAGATAGGTGCGAAGGTTTTCACGGTCACTGTTATCAATATGTTTCTTTTTGGGTGATACCGTGTGTGCCTACTGCTGACTGCGACACGGTACAAATTACTAGTACTTAAACACACACTTATTTCTACAAAACACTCTCTTGACCCTGAAGATGGCTCCTGCATTGGTAGCCGAAACGTCGGAACAAATCCAACACACACGGTATCACCCAAAAATGAAACATATTTATAAATATTTCAAAGATTCAAATAATTGCTTAATTATATTTTTAATCAGTTTAAAAATAAACAACTTTATAAGATACACGAATAAAAAATATCTACATATCATTTTAATTTGAAAAATTTGTATTCTTAAAAAACAAAATATCACAAAGGTTTATTTTGTATTTACTTTTCCTGACGTTAATTGGGTTGTTCATTATCGTTACTTTGTATGTATTATTAAACTTTTTACAACTGTGTTGGTTTTAATAAAAGAAAAGTTAAGAAACCATTTCCCTATCCACACCAGACGGGGCATAGGGCACTGCATTAGCATTTAAATTTCAGCCTATCTGGATAAATTTTCTAACATGGAAAATAAGGGATAACAAAATATTGCAGTGTGGAACAATCACCGTTAATACAAATGCTTAGCGTCAACTCTACCAGGAATTTAACCCTGTAAGCTAATGCTGCAACGAGGCCCATTTATCACCATTTGATTTCCCCTTCTAGGATATTATTACCTAAATTAGCCATCGAGTTAAAAACGCTCGTACAGTGTTTTGTTTATATTTTTCATATCCAACTTTTTTCTTTATTCGCTTTGCCACAAAAATTAATATAATTTTTTTTACTGAAACGAAAAAATGATTTCTTTTGAAAATCTTTAACAATAATTCAAATAATAAACGAAAAGGATCCTAATAAATAACATAAAGGGACGCCAAGTAAAAGTACGCTGAAAAGGTTTTTTTTAATTTATTATTTCTCGATACAAAATGTCTTCAAATGAGACGAATTCCTTTCGACTTTCAGGGACTCTTCTAACTGAGTACCTAATTAAGTTTCAATTGGACTTGGTAAATATTTACAAATTTTCTCTGAACCCGGCCGTAAACAACCAGATTTGGAAGGGTCTTTTTAATAATGTAATTACTCAATTGATCCGAATATACAATATTATAATACTTTGTATCTTTCATTAGTTAATTTGATTTATTTCACTGTTTTTACAAAGTACATTTTTTCTTTTTTTAAGGTCCCGACTAGCTAGGAATTCCCTAGAGTAATACAAAAAATAAAAAAAGTAAAAAATAAACATAACATTTCTAAATAAAAGATAACAATATAACCATGAGAAAATTTTATGTTCTAAATATAAATACATATTACACAGTAAGGTTCAGAATACCCATATAATAATAATAAGAAAAATAAATCAACATTGGTACTTAAAAAATTATAAGTTTTTGAGCAATAAAAAAAAAAAACCTAAATTAACTAAATAATATCTTTATTTAGTAAAATCATCATCATAAGTTGGTTGGAAGAAGTTGCCATTACATATGTGCATAAATGCTGTTATGTGTATGTATGTTTAAATGTGGGCACACGTGTGTGTGTGTGTATGTATATGGAGATACATAAATAAACATATATATATGTTAGTCTGCATAATCACGGGTCTTCTACTAGGCATTTTAATATAAAAAAAAAGTATCGCAATTTTTTTAATCTCAATTATAATACTTATGATTAATCTAACTGGTCCAAGAAAGAGTACAAATGCGAAAGAATGGTCGGGAAATGGCATATGGAAGTGTATTCTATTGATAAGACCGCTCGTAATGTGATGGTTGGCGCGTTCAACTACTACGCATGAGCTGGGTTCGATTCCTAGCAGAATGGACGTGAAGAATAAGTCTTTAAGGTGGTTTTATACCTACTACAATATTTCATTGTTTCTGGACAAGCACCTAAGTGTAAGACTGATCACCTTACTTGCGGCAAAAATGATCCGGATACACAGCAATTTAAGTGCCGATGCACTTGCTAAAAAAATGATTGAAATTTACTTTGAATTTATTTATTGATATATTAGTTTTAATAATGGGAGGGCCCGATGTCTTGCAGGGTACCCGCTGGCACAGCGCGGGTTTAAACTGTGTAACTCGGTTATAAGCTTAGACTATACCCTGTCTGCGTAATCTATAAGTGTGAAAGCACTACAATTAATGATATGAATAATACACGTATAAAACATGTGAGTCGAGGTCTTGTAAAAATAGTTATTAGTTCATTGGGGGGGTAATTGTAATTCTTGAGACCTTTGAAGAAAAAGCTATTTTGACCATGATTTGTGTTGAATAAAGGGATTTTAATATTATTTTGATATCTAAGTGACTTATTCATATCAAATTTGTTTTATTGTTTTTTTTTATGTTTACACCCGATAGTTTATTCTTAAGAAAAACTGATGACTTCGGGAGAGACTAAAGCGGAATGAGTTCGTCAGAACATGTGAGTTTGTATAAATTGTAGCTATGTTGTTGTTACTAATCAACGTACCTAAATCTCTCGCTATAATAATTCGTTGAAATGTTGTGGAATTTTTTTCATGAACAGCCTAGAGTCTATAGACAAGGTTAAGGCGCGCGGGTATTTTCTGATATCGGATAAAGTGGAATTGTCCCTACGGACAATCCTTTCAGGAATCTGAGTTGCCTTGGCATTAATAAAGTCAAGGAGTGTGAGATATTGTCACCTACATTTTTGGGTCACGCAATCAACTTGTCTCACACTCGCAAGAACAAGACATACACTGCCATGAAATTTATGTGAGAAACAAGGGGAGATTTAACTTAGATTTCATAATGTGTTCTAGATTTAGTATACCCACGCACTAGCCATGCCTAAATGGGATTTTTTGTTTTCATGAAAAAAATGATATGTTATGTAATAAAAAATGTACCAAATGTAAACTGAAAATTGTAAATAAATAAAATAAATATATAAAAAACTGAAAAATTTGCTGAAGTTGAAATACATCCGTTAAAAAAATTATAAACATTTTATAATTATTTTAAATCTTTGTTGTAATATGTTAATATTAACAGCTCCCCAGGGAGTTGAATCCAGTCCTTGTATACAAAAATTTTGACAAACTCAAAATATTGTTGATAAATCCACCTGGTCTACAAAGAAGTATCGAAATTGAAAAAAATAACAATTTCAGGCGTTGCCTGGTATGTAGGTGATATAATTCAATTAAATGAATCTCACCCGCATAAATAAAGGTTTTAGCTCTTTTACTTCACAAACATCAACAAACGAGATAATAGAAGGAATATAGATATTATATATCTTTTTTGGGTAATACCGTGTATGTTGGATTTGATCCGACGTTTCGGCTACCATTGCAGGAGCCATCTTCAGGGAAAACTGTGTGTTTTATAAAGAAATGTATGTGTTTATGTACTAGTAATTCAATGGTAGCCGAAACGTCGGATCAAATCCAACATACACGGTATTACCCAAAAAAGATACATAATATTGATAACAGTGACCGTGAAAACCTTCGCACCTAGGAATATAGATGTTCAAATATTGGCAGAATGGTGAATGTTACCCGGTGTGTAAAGTGGTCACATAAACCAGCCAATGACAGGTCGTAAGCCCTGTAGATGCCTAGACTTCTATATTACCTTCTCTAAAATGTTATTCATCTCTGTTGTAATATGTTTATATTAAATTACAAGTTTTTCTACTAAAAGTAGAAAGAAGATAAATGTACCTATACCTTCTTATTGAAATTTGTTTTTTCAAATTAAAAATGTAAGATTTAAGATAAGCTAGTAAATATTGTAAGAATAGCTAGAAAAATTTTAAGTAATGTTAATTAAACGGATAAACTAGTAAGAATTAAGTAAGCTAACTTAATTGATTAAATGGTAAGTAGAGTAAATTTATCTGAAAAACTAGTGGTATAAATTTAGCTAAGAAAAGAGTTAGTAGTGTAATTTTAGCTAATAAACTTGTTAGTAATGTAAACATAGTGAGCAGTAGTTACCTTTATGCTTATCAACTGGTAAATACTGATAAATTTAGCTGAGAAACTAGTAAGTAGTGAAAAATTATATTTTGTAGTCCCGTGGCTAATACCGCGGAACACGGATCACTGATCGAAGATTCGAACCCGCTCCAACTTGATTCCCATTTTCTAATATTAAGTTATTTATAACTCGTTGAAAATGGTCCTCAAAATATAAATATTTGGGAAAATCATTAGAAAGAACATATTTATTTATAATTTAAAAAAAATAGATAGTGTCAATTTAGCTGAGAAACGCGCACGAAAAATTAAGCTCAGAAACTTGCGAGTATTGTATTTATAATATCAGCTGAGAAATTAGTAAATAGTGACAATTTAATCAAGAAACTAGTAAATAATGTAAATTTATCAGAAACACTAGCAGATAGTGTAAATTTAGTTTATCATTTTACCTTTATCTCCACCTAATGATGCCAAAGGATGCAATTGGCATGCCAAATACAGAGTATCTGGATTATGAAGACGACGTGATCATTTTATTCCTTATGTTCCAGTCCAGGGCTGGTATTCCAAACGTTCTCACCGCCGCGTAGAAAAATCATTTATCTCGCGTATTTATATAAATACTCGATACACGAGTTTTCTACGGCTGCGAGAGCGGTTCAGAATAGCACCCCAGGGACGTTAAATATTGCAGTGTAAAACCACCATTTAAATAATATTTCCTTGGCCTTGCTAGAAATTGAGCCAGGGACCTTTATCATGGATGAGGAACACGCCTACTACTACACTAGAACCACTATCTCCACTTGATTGACTTTTTAAATGATTATTATTACGCCCTTTTTCACATACAGAACTGTACCCACACGTATAATCCATTTGACGGGACACAGTAATTTACGAGTTTAATTTACCCTAGAAGTCTATAAGCGTTATCCAGTATTGTATTTATGTGATCTCCAAATAAAAGCTTATCATCCATCAGTACACCCAAATCTCTCGCTTTTTTTGAACGATTGTCAATTTTTCCTGATAGTTTGTAGTCAAATAGTATCTTTTTTTTCTTTTGAGTAAATGACATAACAAGACATTTATCGGAATTCAATAAAAACGGATTATCCTTGCAATAGCAACAGATTCTATCTAAGTCAGCTTGAAGAACTTTGCAATCACTTATTGAAGACACAATTTTAAATGCTTTATTGTCATTAGCGTATAGCAAAACAAATTGAGTTTTGAATGCATAAAATTATATCATTGACATAAATAATAAAAAAATAAGGGTCCAAGATGCGAACCTTGAGGGACACCTGATGAAATTGGTTTTAAATGATGAATTAAATCCTTTGAGTGATATATTATAATTCCTTTTCAATGTAAGAGCCTTTTGCACACGAGTAAATAAATAACCTTAAATGTGTCCAGCCGGATAAGAAATACAGTTATGTATGTGAAATAGAATCAGAACCCTGGACGAGTGTATGCGACTCAATGACCACTTTCTAGTAGAAACCCTAAAAAAGAAATCGAGTAGAGATATGTCCACCTCATTGGATAGTGGTTGGTTCATTCGCCTACCATTCTTGAGGTCTCGGATTCGGCTCCTGGCAGGGTAGACGTAAATTATTGCCTTTAAAGGTGGTTATACACTGCAACATTTAGATGTTCCAGAACCACGATTACAACCGCTAACTTCATTCATTCATTCATCATTCATTCATTCCTATAGAATAAAATCGATATATATGTACGAAAATGTGTATATCTATATAAAAAAGTAAGTTTCATCGTCGGTAACCTGTAATTGAACATGTTTATAAAAAAAATGAAAACAAATTCTATTTTTTATACAGAAAACGTAGACGTTTTACTTTGTAGATAAAATTGAAGATAAATGTTAACTTCCCATTGTAATATGGGTCATGTGTCGGCTATTGTCAACCTCGTGGTGTAATGGTCAGCGCGTTAGCCTACCATGCAAGAGGTCTCGGGTTTGATTCCCGACATGGTTGATATAAAATATTTATTGAAAAGGGTGTTTTCAAACTAGAATATTTCATAGTGTCTGGACTGGTACCTGAAGCGTAAGACTGATCATCTCACCTTCATGTAACAAAAATGATCAAGATACGCTTCGATTGGTGTACCAATGCAGTGTCCTATGCACCATTTGGTGCGGAAAGGGAACGATGATGATAATATGGGACATGGACCCGATTACAATTAGAAGTTAACATAATTATCTTCGACTGTCTGTAAAGAAAAATCAATATTTGTTTACGAAAATGAATATATATTGGCATGAACATTTAAGGTATCTTTAACATTTTAAATTTCGAGCTCGATTGTTGTGAACTCCTGAATCTTATTAACTTCAAAATACTGAATCGAGTCACTAGAAGAACTGAGTTGTTTGGAACTACATATGTAAGTACTAAATATGCACAACACTCTCCGATTCCGTGTTTACATTCCTAATCCAACAAATTTATTTGTGATAAAGACATTTTTAATGCAACAATTCTTTTTTTTAAAACGTTCTTAAATGTACTGTTTAAAACTAATTATTAAAGTCGTAATCAAACTTTCTTTTTCAGGCAATTTTTTTATAATTTTTGATGTCTATTATTATTGTTATGTTATCTCTTTCCGAAATTAATTCATCTGATATTTTTGTGTACCATATATTATATTACATTATTATCTAATATATACCTGCTGTTAACTAATTTTTATTATTTGTTTTTAACATTAATTTGTAAATACAATTATTTACAATTTATTTAAAATTTATTTACAATTTGCTTTTTATTATAACATTTTTCTTATATTCATATATTTTTCTCTTTCATTATGCAAAATTTCACTTTTTATTTTGCTTTGCAGCATGCTTTTTTATTTCTACATGTATATAGAAAAAATGTTGTATATTTAAAAATTATTACTTACTTATCGGTATAATTTTTGTAAATGCCCCTTGGGCGAATTGTAAAATTAAATAAATAAATAAAACAAATAAATCTTTGTCGGTAACCTATAATTGAACATGTTAAGAAGAAAAAAATGTATGCATATTCTGCTTTTCATACAGAAACCTTCATTTTACTTTGTAGATAAATGTTACCTTCCCATTGTAATCGCGGCGCTAGGCCCTGTTGGCCAATACATTATAGCCAACGCATTGGCCAACGTGTGGAGGAGGCTATTTGTGGCTGGCAGAGCTGGCACATCCACTGGCACATACGCCGGCGTGCGATCCGTCCGTGGTTGGGTTTATACGCACATCAGAGGGCGCTGGCCGAACGCTGGTCATCGCATCCACAAGTTGGCCTGGCTTTTAGTATACTACGAAGTGTGCTATGCGCAAGTAATTTTTGGCGTGTTTTTGACGTCCGCACTGACAGATATTAACCCTCCCTCCCCGGTGATGTGTAGCTAGTACACATTGCGTCTAATAACTATAATATCTCTATATAATAAATATTGGGTTTAGATTTTCAGTATTCCTCCGTTACACATTTGAGTATTAACTAAAATAATTTGTTATTAAATAATAACCACTTATTAGGCACAAAAAAGCATTTTATCGGAAATCGGGGATAAATTAAAAATATAATCAAAAGTATACCTACAGTATACCAATAACACCTGGCGTTACACGCCCACTACATGTCCACTCACGTAGTCCAGTACAAGCTACTTAGTAGCTCTCGGGAAGTTGGCACGGGTGCACATTTCACCCGAGTCGTTGGCGATACCCAATGGTTTTTTTATGTTTTCAGCAGTTAGATTTGAAATATTATCATCTTCGAATAAAATTATGGTTCATTAAAGCCATTCCTTATAAATATTCCATTTTTCCCTTTTTAAATCTCTTATTTTTTATTGTGTAGTGACTACACAGCACCGTAATGCGCGGGTGTTTTTAGGACAGTAAGGGAAAGGTGACTATCTGACGTGTGTGCAGTTTAGCGATGTCATTGCCAATATGCGCGCCGGCGTACTGGCCAACGTACTGGGCGCAGAAAGTAGTGCCGTCTTAACAAAAATGAACCACCTATGAGAAACTCAGGTGGTTTTTTATTTTATTTTTTCATTTTGTTAATATACAATTAAACTAAACTAAAACAATATATTAAAATTTTTACGTATTGTATTATCAGTGCTATGATTTTTTCAAGTTTCGTAATTCTGAAATTACTCGACATCGTTCAAAGTAGTTCAGTTCTATTAAAATATTTTTTAATATTTTATTAACACATTTTCAAGTAACTTTGCAGTACAATTTAATGATCTAATTTTTATCGAGAGTAAGAAAACATTTTATATTTCTGATTTCCCGTAGGGCTGCACTTCCTAATACAGACTAATAAGTACCTCTATCTACTTACATATATAATATATTTTTATTTATGTCATAACCCCGATAACACAATCAAGAATCCAAAAAGCCACAAAAAAACATTAAAGCAAAAAAAACTGTGTGTTTTAAGCAACTCATGTAGTTTATTTTCGCTTTATCGCCGTTTTCTTTTTGTTGGTCAGATTCGTTACAAGGTTGGGTATACTAACCTCCCTGCGGGAAGAACTGAGCGTATATCACCTTGAAGGTTTCTTCCCTTACAACTCCCGTGGGGCACTCAGCCTTGAACCCTCTATATATCCTCTTGATCTCTGCCTCCGTGAAGCGCGTTGACCGGCACAGAGACCCCAATGAGTCTGGACGGTAGCGAGCGGGAGTTTCTCCTAACTCCTCAACCTCAGAATCTAGGACAAGAGAGACACCTGTTAGTGAAATCATTCATTATTTAGCCAATATTAATGAAAAAAAATATTTGGTTGGAAATCA
Source organism: Micrasema longulum (assembly GCF_059751315.1). Taxonomy (NCBI): domain Eukaryota; kingdom Metazoa; phylum Arthropoda; class Insecta; order Trichoptera; family Brachycentridae; genus Micrasema; species Micrasema longulum. The sequence goes on from NW_028277880.1 coordinate 125,674, forward strand.
ACAAATAACATTAATCAATTTTTTTTCATTATCTTTATAATCACATTAATACATGACTCGGCATATTAAAATGTAGTACATAAAATTATCAAATAAATGAACTTCAAAAAAGGATAACATTGTTTTTTGAATACGTACATAAAATCATTTTATTAATGTATAAAGTTACTATGACTGTCAATCTAGCGATAGTAGCCCTATTCTAAGATAGTCAAAAAAACATTATTTTAATAGCCAAAAACACAATATGTAATATGTTCGCACCAAATCTATACCAACCTACCCGTTCTTCCTATTTCCTAGCGCACTCCATGCAACAATAATACAACGTGTGAGTGCCGGTAACAGCATTAAAAATCTTACATTAACGAGTGAACTGCTTTACTAATATTTCCACAAGCGAGCTGTGCCCGCGTCATTTTAGACCGCCAGATCCATCCAGACAAGCTGTTCTAGCGTTTTCCGACCGCCAGCTTCACCAGGGTTCCAGCACTCCTCACTTCTCATCCATCAGCAGGTTAGTGGAGTTGCGCAACCTTCCTTCCCTAACAATACAGTCCATGTACTATAGATAAAAGGATACATACTTAGGGACTAGCATCGGTTGTCTGAACTGAACTCTTGTCCGTCTGAGTTGTTCTTATCCCATAGAAGGGAAGTGGTAAATTACAAATCAAAATAGTAGACTAACTCAAGAGCCGACCATGCTCTAGGACCCGTTTCGTCTACTCTAAGGTCTGAGAGATTGCTAGGACGATTAGGGTCTTTGCATAGAATTGTTTCTACTGTTGGTATTAGGATACTGGTTTTTGCGAAGAAATCAGTATTATGACGAGAAATGATTTCGCCCGAGTTCGATAGTGATCATGTTAGGATCTGTGTTAGGATTTTGCCAGTAGTGTCTTGATAATTTGATCTTCCTTTGTGATTTGGTATAGATACGTATTGTTTTTCTTCTGTTGCTTGAATGCATGTTGTATAGGGCTATATTCTAATGTTTCCTATATGTATTTGGGTTTTGCGTCGTTGTTTGATTTGTTTGTATTACTACGTTCTTTTTCCTTTCCGAGGCGAGATCTGGAGCGTGCGGCCGCGGTCTTAATTTGAAACTAACACTGTATTCCTTCACTGTCATACTGGAAAATTCGAAAAAGGGGATTGTGCTGACCATGTGTATTTGATTAATCACAAATTGACAATACTGCAGTGAGGGGTACAATAAAAGCTTATAAAATTTCTTTGTCTTGTTATTTCCGCGGTTTGATTGCAAAGAAATATTAAATTTTCGCTTAATTAGTTTAAAAAAAAAAGATATTGTTATGCGAAACTGAAAAATGACTCAAGTCTTTATGAACAGTTTCGGGAAAGGGGTGAATGCTTTCATTGTAGTCCATGTACTCAATTTCCCCCTCCTAGGACGAGGTATTCTTCACACTTCGTCCACTCCTCAACGTAATACATGAATATACCTTCAATATCATAACTATATAACTTCAAATTACTAAATAAATATAACAGCGTGAGTCACTCTTCAAGCACAAGAGCTAGTATCATATCTTTTTTGGAAAGTTACAGTTATAAGATCCACTAAATTTATATAAAAGTAGATTATAATAGAAAAAAACGCGTTTCATTTTATGTAACTATATTTATAAAAAAAAGGTAATACATTAAAAATAACAGTTCAAACAAAAACATCTGTAAAACCATCTATCCATTATCATCAACCTCAAAGATTCTCCACAACCTTACTAAGCATTAAGTAACATCTTCGAGTTAGAGCTCTTACATCATTTTCATGGTTCTGACATTATTTTATATATTTATATATTTTTAATATATGTATCTGGTATTTTTTTCACAAATATATTCTCAATAAAACGAGCATGTTAGATAAAAAAAATAAAAGGAGATACATAAAGTCAATTAATAAAAACACAATAACAAGTGACATTTAAAAAAAATAAAAAATAAAGTTTATTGTTAACTATATAATATACAAAAATGAATTGAGTTATGGTCCTGTGGCTAGTGTCTCGGACTCACGGACCAAAGGTCAGTGGTTTGAATCCCACTCTACCCCAACTTAATTCCCATTTTCTAATAGTGAGTTATTTACAACTCGTTAAAAATGGCCCTCAAAATGAAATATTTGGGTAAATCGTAAGAACGCAAATATTTCTTATTATAAAAAAAACATATTAGAAAAAAAAGTTTTGAGTGAAATGAGACTATTCGTATGAAAGCTTTCTATCAAATTAAACCATAAAAAACCCTGTTGGCTTTCACCACTTTTATTAATATTTCAAATAAAATAAATTGCTGCGTCTTTAAAAAAAGTGAAATAAATGTACTAAGTACAATAAAATAAATGGTTAAATTAATAAAAATAAAGGTAAAAAAATACATACTAGAAAGTTTCTGGAAAAAATCCGTCACATTTGAATTAAATTAATAAATACAATACGAAAGGAACAAATAATCGAAATTGCATGGGAAATTTTAACTGGGGAGTAAATCTAACGAGATTTTTTTTTGTGTGCAAGAATTTTTTTTCAACTGTAAATATGAAATAATTATAATTAAAAATAAAATTTAAAGGTATGGCCGATTCGTAGGCATATCTACTCTCATTTGTGCCGTGTACATGTACAATGTACATACAATAAGATAAAATGAAAGAAAAAATAAAAAAAACAAGTTAATTTGAAAAACGTTTAAATGGAGGATACTATATGTAAACGTTAATAAAATATAATCATTAAGAAGCCTGAACCTCTACTATATTGGATCAAACATTACCCCAGTAAAGAATGAACGCATCTATTATCAACGATTATCTTGAAAATGTTTCTTACTTCCACATCATTAATGGGTTGATTAGCTGTTTTCTTATTTATCTGCTTAAAAGAAAAACCCTGAAAACCCTTTTCATTTGATTAGAAACTGCCACTTAGAAGGAAAAAGGAAACAAAGAGAAATATATGTAATCCTCGCAATTACGTTATAATCATTTGGTCTACGTTGGGTTTGATGAAAGGATATAAGGAAGATCCTTTTTTCAATCCAGTAACAAAATGTTTTCTTAACATTGAATTTCTCTAAAACTTTATAGACATATACTAGATTAATCCTCATTGGATATTTCATCCAGGCTAAACTCATACGGGCCTTAGGGGGGTATCTAAGGTGCTTTAAATAGAATTTTATTTTCAATAACTTTATTGTTAATCATCATTGATTGATTTCATTTTTTGCATAATTCTACCCCAGAATGTTAAAAATGTAACAAAACTATTTGAACATTTTTAAAAAAAATGATTTCCATCATAATTAACTTTTTTCTATGCTTCTCCCCCGTGCAAACAGCATGCATAACAATTTATTTGCCCTACAGTTTAGTGATCTTTGATATGTTGATTAGTTCGCTTCTCGTGCTTTTTGCAAATTGGTCGATTGTTTCCACAAATGATCGTAACAATCCGGATTTAACATGCGTTCCTTCTAAAACTTCCCGCTGTGCCTCATCGCTATCGGATTGCGTGACTAGATCGGGGCTATTCAACGTGTTAAAGCGAGGGCAGTATATCATATAGTATTCTTTTGAAACAGTATTTTACGAAAAAATGTATCAATTTCGAAGGTAACTCGAAATATCATGAAATAGTTTTTTAAACACTACCGTTACAATCACAACGACCAGATCATTTTTTAAAGCGATGTTTATAGCATATTAGTTGGGGTATATCTGGTACCCTCCCCCCGAAACTCGGGATTTTTTTTTCACGCTCAGGCTCGGAAAGGTTAATTCAATGTTATTCTTCTCCCGACCGGGTGGTTCCGTGTTGCAATTCGTTGTAATTGAGCCTTTTGGCCTTTTGTGACACAGGCATATTCCAGATTATGACTACAAAAATTTTAAGAATACATAAAATCAACGAAATCAAATTGCTTAGAAAAATTAAGTAAACCGGTTTACAATTTTGAATAATTCCGAATTTTTTAATCTAATTTATTACTTCTGGAGACTTTTGAAAAATTTCGCGTTATGTTATCTCTTTCCCACCTGTTGACAAGCATCAAGAACAGAGTTAAATAACATTAAATATACTCTTAAAAAGATTACTAACAATACAAGACGTTGTAAAACATTAATTCTTTCAAATGGTTAATAAAAAATATGATGCAAAATTAATTCAAGTAGTATAAAAAAGTAAAAATTGTCTGGCAAAATAAAGTAATTGTAATAACTCCCCTTCCACATCTAATGGTGCATAAAACACTGCAATGGTACACCAACCGCAGCGTATCTCGATATTCTTTAGCAACAAACGGAAGTCGATTAGTTTTACGCTTCAGATGTCAGTCCAGGGACTACGAAATATTCTAGTGTAAGAACACCGAAAATAAACATTTTCATGTCAACCATCCCGGAAATCGAACCAGAGATTTCTCTCATGGTAGGCAAACATACTGACTATTAGACTCCGAGGCAGACAAAACTATTTTTTCAAATTAATGTAATGTGAAAAAGATAAGGGCGGACTCATCGAGGGTTTCCCACATTTCTCAATCCAATGAAGTACATATTATGTACTTTTAGATTACCTTCTTTTAGCACAAAGGCGCTCAAGCTACCAGATTACAGAGAGCTCCTTCGGGCAGCTTTTCCCGTTGGGCAACGAGCATTTTTTCCGTGTATGTGGGCACCGCCAAGGAGACTTATGTACTCAGATGCGGTGAGCGGTACGTGGTGGGCAAGCTGTCCCCTGAGGGTTATTTTACAAACTGTATAATTTTAAAAGGTGGCTACTTAACCAGACAATGACAGGTCATAAGCCTCGTAAATGCCTTGACTTTTTATTGAATTTCCCTACTTAAAAATGTTACAAAATTTAATTTCAATAACTCCTTAACGAGTGAAATCCTGCCTTGTCTATAAACATTTGGACACTCTCCGCGTATAATAATGACGTAAAATTAATTTGAGTATCTTGTTGGAACGCGCATATTTCACCTCAATCTTGCTTTTACGGCATTAAACTAATCAGATAGACCTTCAAGTTAGAATATTATCGTAAACAGTACAGTAATTACATTACTTTATAGTAATTGACTTCTATGCTATAGAGACTATGATGTAATAATGTTCTATAAGCTTTTAGCCTAATTTACTATTATGAGTTCAATGAAATACACTAATATCCGTGTAAGACATAAGGGAAGATATTAATTATATAATTAAAATCATGTAGACATTGCACATATTATGATGCCTGAGTTTAGTTTTTGCATAATTTATATTTAATGTATTGATTGCCGAAAATAAAAATAATCCCTTCAAAATGATTTTAAGCCAGTTGTATTGGGTGCTAACATAAATTTGTGCTTTTTATTCTTAATTAAGAGAGTTAGAAGACCCTCCTTCATTATTTTACAACCAATTTTTTAACACTTCCTAGAATTTTCAACGTACACTTCGCAAATATCACGAGCAGCTTTATTCTCTCGATTGAACGCAAAGGAGGTGTCGAAAATGCCCACTATCGTCTACTTGGTATTCCATTTTGAGGGTTTGTAATAAAATAAAATAATATCTGTAACGTAAAAGCAACCACAATGTCTTGTGAAACAGAAAATTTTCTTTCGAATAAAGTATAACTTTTAACATTTTGTTTTAATTTTAGTGCTCATTTTTAAATTTGAAAAAAAAAACGGACGCAAGTTATGTCAAAACCTAATACTATTTAGTTGTCTAGAGTAGTATTAAAATAAATAATTACAATTAAGTACCTGATTACCTAATATAATTAATATGTCGATTTGATAATAATAAAACATCAATATTACCGACAAAAATTTTCATCAAAAATAGCACGATTGATCTTAATTTTAATGATGTTGATTTTCATTTTCATTTCACTACAACTTACCGTTAAAAAGTTAGATCATATACAGAGAAATGCACAGAAAATAATGTGTCTAAAAAGCATCGTTAATCTAAATATTGTATGACGTGTCCAAATTTCACGTCGCTATGACTTAAAGTTTTGAAGGAGTTCCCGTGACGGACAAACAAACAAACAACACACACAAACGCATTTTCAGTTTTATTTTTCATTAAAATTTTTTTTTAAAGTAATAAGTTCGTTTTTTTTATTGAGTATTTTTTATACTAATTGCATCGTTTTTATAAATTTGTTTAGTTTTATATTGAATATATAATTAAATTGTTATAATTTGAATTATTATGCAATTTGATTACAAAACATACTCTTCTGTTTTTTTTCTAAACTAAAATACTTTTTTGTATTATAAAATGGTTTTTTATTTTAGTATTATTATTTTTAAAATACGTATTTAAATAAGGTTTTTATGATTGTTTTAGACTAAACATATTATTTATATTGGAAAATGCGTGAATACATAAGTAGGTATAATAATATCGCAAAAACGATAGTAATATTGAGTCAAAATATTGCATAAAGCGAACCATTAATCAAATTTCAAGCAAAATATCCGACATAATTGAACACTATTTCATTATTAATAGGTGAGTGATTTAGTGCCATCAAATGATATAAAGCCTACGATGAAGTGGAGCGAATTAGATAAATATATATGTAGATATCTACCAACGTAACGATCGGATAACTCACTATTATTCCCAACTGAGTAGATACAATAAAATGACATTTGAATGCATCCTAGCTGTAGTGGATTGACAAAACCTCAAATTTATTTGATTTTGAATCACTTAAGTGTAAATGAATTTTAATTAAATTGTAGTATTCGGTATAGCCCTTATTTACCAAATATGAATTAGATTTAATAAATATATACGCACTGAAACTTCTACGAGTATTTAAATTGTTTTTATATCACCATTTAAATGGAGTTAGATTTTCATTTTTACCATTAACTTAGCTTTAAAAATGTGTTCCAATTAAATAAGTTTATTAAGAAAAAACAGAGTACCTACATAATATTAATAAAATGTTTTTTTTCTTAATACATAAGGATGCAAATCGCTACATTTCACTAAGGCTCCAAACAGTATAATACCTGTATAAATACGTTGGGAGAAAAGCAGGCTTATTCTGTCATAATTTCGTCTCGTAAGTTAGTTCGCTCGTCATATATCCATCTCTCTCTAACGCAATCAAAACCATATTTTGCTTCCGTTCTTTCTCACACGAAATGAATGAATTTACAAAACGAATGTACAGAATAAGGCCACAGGTGTCTCAGAAGAATCCAGGGTTTGCGTTGGTTTGACTTCCCGAGAAATAAATAAATAAGATAATTGGTAGAACATATTACAATTTGTTTAGATATCCGAAATAAAACACATTTATTGGATTTAACTCTACATGTTTATTTTTAAATATACAAAAGTGTATAATGTGATGCGTTTCGTCTTGTTAGGATATTGTCAAACTAACTTTAGTATTTATAAAAGCCGAAGAAATATCTTGAATGCTAAACTGATGAGACAAATTTACTTTGCTTTTCGCCAAAGCAAACTATCATATTGCAATTTAGCTAGGGGAGGTTGCTCTCGTTCAATCCTTGAACCAGTGAAAATAACACAAAAATGGATCATAAAGATCATTCCCAAAAAAACCTTGAGGTATCTAACGGAAGATCTTTTCGCTGAGTTTAAGATATTGGATGTAAGACAATTGTTTGTGAGGTGCCTACTACTTAATTTTTTTGATAAATTAAGTGAGGTCAAAAGAATTTAACAAAATATAAACACTCGTTCAGCAACACAAATTAACAGTAGTGTCCCATTTGTATCAACCGCCTTTGGTAAAGCAATATAATGGAATTGCTCCAAAAATATTTATTGCCAAATATAAAAGACTCAAAATATAACACAAATTTAAAAATAAAAATAACTGCACATAAAAATAGTTTAGCGAGAGATTTTTTTGAAAAATATATTTAGATTAATAAACACACAAGGTACTTTATATAATTGGTAGACATATTATTCATATTTTTATGTATATAATTACTTTATTTTTATTTATTTATTTACATACGTAAGTTAATTGTACATTATTTGAGATATAAGTCCCAACTCCATGGGACAAAAAGTCCTATGTTGAAATATTATGCTACATTATTTATGTCCAACTAACATATTTTCTTGGCACATATATTTACTTTGTATTTGTATAATAACGATTGTTAATTTCTTACATTTGATTAGCTAGGCATTTATAATTAAGTAGTTTTATTATTTTTTGTTATTGTTTTTGGTATTGTTATAGAACTACTTATCCTTTTAAAGATAAAAAATCTCCATCTTAGAACAGGCTGATCCATGTTAGATTGAGACTATTCTAAACAGAAAACACCCTGTTTTCTTTTTTTCTTCACCAGTTTTATATAGATTCCCTGTTATTATATATTTATTTACTTATTTTATGCAATAAATTTTAAAAATATTTTTTTTTTTTAAATTTACAAAGTTTCCTCATGTACTAACAATAATTGCTGTTTAGTGATAAAGGTGCAAAATAGTGCTAATAGTTTATTGGGGTAAAAAAATCCCGAATACTTGCTAACAACCATGGTGATCTCATCGGTAATTTATTTTGTTTTGCATAATAATAAAAGAAAAACATTTGTGTGTCCTTCCAAAAATATCAACTTTGAAGCCAATTTCAAATAGCCGGAAATATTTTTTGAAAATGGGAATCTAGTCGTAGTAAAGCAGGGTTGAGAAAGTCCCCGACACTAACCCGTTTCAATATTTTCGTTTGAGCCCTGTGGCTAGTGTCTCGGACTCACAGATCAAAGGTCCGTGGTTCGAATCCCATTCTGACCCAACTTGATTACCATTTTCTAATAGTGAGTTATTTACAACTCGTTGAAAATGGTCCTCAAAATGAAATATTTGAGTAAATCATAAGAACGCAAATATTTCTTATTAAAAAAATAATATATATATATATATTATGGTCGTGTATTGTTAGAAATACATTTATTAGTTAAAGAATGCATCAATTTTTGATACGACTGATATAAAGCGGTGGTGATAGTTGGCTTTGCTATATTTTGGCTACAAGTGCGCCTCTTGAGGGCTTAAACCAAGCTTTCTTACTTTACAAGGCATCAGGTTTTCTAGTACTGAACGTCCATCTTAAATTCACGTCTGAACTACGAGACATGAAACTGACGTGAAAAAATGAACTAAAATGTGTAAACCATTAATGAACGGCTATGATTCAACAATATTATTGTTTTTTGTTGAGTTTATTGGATCCATAGAATTTGTCTGGTTTAGAAATATTAATGGAACATGACTCGAACATCTTCAGAAATCCACGCGTCTTTTTGAGTACCATTGATTTATGAATAATGCATAATACATTCGAGAAGCGTGAAGGAACTGCTTTTGCATTTCCTTTGAGTCTGTGTCTCCTGTAAACATCTAAACATGAGGAATACCTGCATCTTGCATTGCATTCCACAAACGAAGAGACATAAATCTTTTCAAAGCTCTTTACCTCCGCGCAAACTATTTGTCGCAAAATCATTCTTGTTTGTGTTGCAAATATCTTTCGGATACCGGAAAATGCATCCTCCGTAAAGGGAGCAGGAAATACTCGGGCAAAGTATAATAGAGGAAAGCTCTAGAAATTGATGGATTTACGTGCCAGTAGCGCAACGGTGAGAATCTGGATCAAAAATGTTTATGTCAGACGGTGCAAGAATAAAATAACTCTTTTTGCTGAGTCTCGCTGTGGAAACCCAAGAAAACGATCGCACAAACATTTTCGATTATAGAAAATAGACGAGCATGTCTTAAATCCACAAATTTGAAATACCAGTGACCAATTTAATTACTTTCGCTGCGCCTTCGAGACTTGTATCATTACTATAAAACGAACTTTATTTCAACACAATCCACAAGGATTAAGAATTCAATAATAACATATTACAACAGAGATGAATAACATTTAAGAGAAGGTAATATAGAAGTCAAGGCATCTACAGGGCTTATGACCTTAGACATCTATTATTTCTTAATTTATTTTTTATTTATTTTATTTATTAATTTATTGCAAAGAAATAATAATAACAGGGAATCTACATAAAACCAATTAATGTAAAATTAAAACGGAGTGTTCTCTGTTTATGATAGTCTCCATCTAACATGGCACAGCCTGTTCTAAGATGGAGATTTTTTATAAAGAAAAGAATAATGCAACTCACATATAAAAAAAACATAAAAAAGAAAAACTAAAACTACTTAATTATAAATGCCTAGCTAACCAAATGAAAGAAATTAAAAATCGTTATTATACAAATTTAAAGTATATATATGTGTCAAGAATACATGTTACTCAAACATAGATAATATAATATTACATATAATTAAACAAATATAAAGCAATAAAATACATAAAAATATAAATAATATGTGAACCAATTATACAAAGTTTTTTTATTTACATATATTTAAAAAAAAATCTCTTGCTACACTATTTATATGTGTAGTTATTTTTATTTTAAAATTTGTTTTACATATTCTATATTACCTTCTCTTCATCTCTGTTGTAATATGTTAATATAAACAGCTCCCCAGGGAGTTAAATCCGGTCCTTGTTTACAAAAATTTGGACAAACTCAAACTATTGTTGATAAATCTACCTGGTCCATTAAGAAGTATAGAAATTGAAAAAATCACATTTTCAGGCGTTGCCTAGTATGTAGGTCTAATAATTTAACTAGACGAATCTCACCCGCATAAATCAAGGTTTCAGCTCTTTTACTTCACAAACATCAACGGATGAAAGAATTGAAGGAATATAGATGTTCAAATATGGGCAGAATGGTGAATGTTATACAGTGTGTAAAGTGGCAACTTAAACCAGCCATTGACAGGTCATACGCCCTGTAGATGCCTAGACTTCTATATTACCTTCTCTTAAATGTCCTTCATCTCTGTTGTAATATGTTAATATAAACAGCTCCCCAGGGAGTTGAATCCAGTCCTTGTCTACAAAAATTTGGACAAACTCAAAATATGGTTGAATTCAATATTATATAAATATGAAATTATAATACCGCAGTTTTGCAAAAACTATATTTTTGTTTTCATAAATCTAGATATCTTTTTTGTTTGCAAGTAGAGTGATACCGAGTAGTCCTAGACATGTAAGTTTTTTTAGATTATATTTAAAACAACTTAGAAAACTATAATAGGCCTTACTATTTTGGTTTATTAGTATTTATTCAATTTTTTTGTAATGACTGTTGTTTTTCTCAAAATAAATCATATAAAAAAAAAAAAATTGAGTTGAATAATTTTTGTCTACTAATTTATTAACTACATGGTGTAATTTTTATGAGTTTGAATAAATATAATTAAATTCACGTGGCTCTTCCTTTATCAAGGTTTAGATTTAGATTTATGACAAATCATAAGCCCTGTAAATGACTACTCTTCCATATTTCCTTCTCAAAAATGTTTTCTCTCTCTGTTGCAACAAATTCAAAAGTATAAAAACATATTTCAGAAATTTTCAGTATCGGTGCCAACCTACGCTTAAGCAAATAAAAAATGAACTCTTTTCTTTTTAAAAAAAAAATATTAGCATTTTTATGGTTTACCCAAATATTCAAATTTCAGAGGCCATTTTCAACGAATTGTAAATAACTCACTATAAGAAAAAGTAACCAAGTTGTGGTAGAGCGGAATGCAAACCCTGGACCACTAATCCGTGAGTTTGCAATACGAACCACGGGACCACAACCCGGTACATTTTGTAAATGCTTAAGTTCCGAGTTAGACTCCTGACAAGGTTGATATAAAATAAATTTTTGAAGGGTGGTTTTACTCTACAATATTTCAGTGTCCAAGACTTGACATTTAACGTGGAAGACATCTTACTTTCATGTTACAAAAAAAGATCAAGTTATGCTGCGATTGGTGTACCAATGCAATGCCCTATGCACCATTAGGTGCACAAAGGGAATGGTGATGATGATTACCTTTCAGGCTTTGTATACTTAAAAAAAATATTTTTTTTAAAAATAAATATTTGCGTTCTTATGATTTACTCAAATATTTAATTTTGAGGGCCATTTTCAACGAGTTGCAATAAACTTATTATTAGAAAATGGGAATCAAGTTGAAGTAGAGTGGGATTCGAACCACGTACCTTTGATCCTTGAGTCTAAGACACTAACCACAAGACCACCAACCAACCCGATTCAAATACTAATAACATAAGGAATGTTGTGGACTGAATAGAAATTGTGCTCACCTTTAAATTCTTTCGTTTGTTTCTTTTATGAAGTACTTCAATTTTATTATTGCTCAGATACCAGTAACGTGTGGATGTGAGTGAGATATATAGAAGTATTCAGATGCATTTATATGATAAATATTTATCAGAGTAACACGTTTACACAATGTGACTTGTTCACAGGACGGTAGTACAACGAAAATTAAAATCAGGAATACCTACATCCGTAGGTAGGGTCGGAATAATTGCAGCCATATGTGAGTTGCAAGTAAAAAATATGTAAATTTAGCACCTAACAATTATGATGGGAAAACATAACTAACAAGATGGGAATATAATAGTTCAACTATCACTTGTACGACAGGTGATTGCGCCACTCGCCAGTTGGCAGATGAACGCTTGAATTGGTCTGGTTCGCGGATATGAGTTGTCTTTATTTACTTTGCCACTGAACCCTAATACAATGAATGCAATTACCTACCGTGTACTGGGGTTCTAGCACTTTATTTTCAGAACTTCTCTCGCGGCAGGCAGGATCAGATCATGTGGTTAGAAAGGAGGGGCACTTGACGTGGTTTCTCAATTATTATTTGCGATTACATGGCACAGTGGATTAAATTAATGAATTACTGATCGCAAAAACAACTTATTTGCAATCGCGGTGAGAATATCAAATGCACACACGAAGATAGTTCAGTTTTTATTATGGAGCCGAGGATAATATTGGTACCCACGGTAGAAATTGCAGCATCTTAACCAGTGTCCAGAAGGTAGCTTATAAATTTGAACGCTCAACCTAGTAAATGTGCTATGCACATATATAGTAAATATGGCGTAACCAACGGGAACCCAAAAGAATCCAGACTAACTTTATGATGGTTCGGGAGTACGAGTTCTGCTGATAGGATAATGTAGAGCTACTTTTTATCAGTCAGAATCCCAAGTGTCGTTGCCAGAGAAAGTTCCGTTTGGCTAGTGAAAATTTTTTTGCGACATTAAAAGCCAAGGGCTCGTAAAAGCTTAAAATATTTTTTAATTAGACCTCATTATTTTCAAAATAACAACTTACATTTTTGTTTTGTTTCTGTAAACCCAAATAAACCTTGAAAGTACGTTTTATCAACAAAAAGTATTACTTTTGTTTCCTATCAGCAAGCGTCATCTGACACAGAAATGTCACTTTTTACTTTGACATTTCCGCCCCATAGAAAACATTCTACTTGACGAAAGTTTCCCTTCTGGTCCTCGATTTCAAACGAACGATACTAATTTTAACGATGTTGATTTTTAAATATTTTTTTATGTTCGTTGCCTTCGTTATTTGCATAGTTTCACTTACTACAAAATTTAAAACGGCTGTTTTTTTAATGGGTATTTACATTCGATATATAGATCATCATCATAATTTCTCTTTCTGCACCCAGTGGTGCATAGCGCTCTGTAGGTAAACCAAACGCACCATATTTTGATCATATGTTACACGAAGATATGGTGATCAGTCTTACGCTTCAGATGCTAGTCCAGGGACAGTAAAATATTATAATTTAAAAAAATATATCAATCTTGCACTTCAATTCTGCCAGGAATTAAACTTAGGACATAAAAAAATGTTAGGCGAACGCGTCATCTACTACAAAACGAGACGGACTTACCTCCACTTGATTTCCTTAGTCAGGATTTTTACCTGAGAGCACCATCACGCATCGACCCGAAAACACTTGTCTAGGGTTCTAGAATAGTGTCAGTATAAAATAACGACAGATCATTTCCTCGATTGCAGTTTTAAATCCAAAATAAACCACCAGATCATGACCCGACAAGTATCGGCACAGCAGCTGATGGTACCACGACAGAAAAACTACTATGGTGACAGAACAATGGGTAGTGTAGTACCAAAACTGTACAATTTAATACCATCTGAAAATAGTGAAGAAAAAAACCTAATTTCATTAAAAAAAATAGTCAAAAAATTATTAAACTGCAAGTGAAACTTAAGTGTGCTTTATTGTGTTTTATTGTGTGTTTTTAACTTCGATTATTATTGAACTATGTACTTACTTATAAATTAAAAAATTAATAAAAATATTGTAACCCGCAGACAAGCTTCAGCTTTGCGGGAACAAAAATACAATTATGTATGTTACTCATTTGTTAAAATGAATAAAACTTTAAAAGAAAAAAAAATTCCACATTCTTCCATAACTTCCATATTCCCTAATTTAAGGTATTCTCCATCCCTGTTGTAATTTGTTAATCTGATTGACTCTCAAGGAGGTGAAATCCAGTCTTTTGTCTACGAACATTTGGACAAACTCAAATATTGTACATACGTAAGCTTACTGTATATTATTTGAGACATAAGTCCCAACTCCATGGGACTAAAAGTCCTTTCTTGAGATGGGATTAACAATTAGTTGACACAGACACATGAGTATATCACCACAAATATAGGATCAAAAACATAAAAAATATTGATTTTTTTTTACATGGCACATCAATATGGTAAACAGTAAACTCAATCATTCGGAAAATCATCAAGGAGTTTCTTACTAAAATCTCTCCCACTAAGGAAAATCCAGTCCTTAATTACTATCTTGAAAATAGTTTTTGTCCTTGAGAGCTTAATACGCTCTTCCAAAAAATTGAACACTCTCGGTGCGATAAACGAGAGATATCTTTGAGCAAAAGTGAATATGAATCTGAAGTTTAATAATTGAGGACTCTATGTTTCTATAAAATAAATAACAGAGGTTTACTAAAACGACAAACATCGATAAATCTATTATCATCTTATTGTGATACTGGTTAGATCTATCTCACGAACGTTTTTTGTTTTTGAATTTCCACCCACCTGTCATGCCTACGTCTTCGTCGTCTGTCTTTGTTATTTTGTATTTCTTTGAGTGAGATAACCAATATTTATGTAGTGAATTCAAAATATAAACGGCTTTCTATTATTATTTTTAATGTGTAAAAATTACTGACTTTAAGTTTTAAGGACTTAAATAAGTTTTCGCTGTTTTCCGACCAATTTTGTTATTTATTGTGTATGCAGATAATTGGTAGAATTCCATATGAAAATTTTGTCAGGTATCCAAAATAAAACACCTTTATTGGATTTAATTCTACTTTTATTTGTGTATTTTTTTGTTAAATATCCCCATAAACTATTAAAAATTTTATGCACCTATTTCATCAAACTGCAATTATTGTTAGTTTATAATTAAACTTTCTAAATATTTTAAGTTAGTTTGATAATGTCCTAATAAGACGAAAAGCGTAACATATATTTCTAAAAATTAAACTTAAAATGAAATCCAATACAAGTGTTTTATTTTGGATACCTTATCAAATTTTAAGATGGTGTCATTTTATTTTTTTTACATCGGGCAATAATATAGCCAACTTTGTCGAAAATGACAGTAAATGTTATTCAACCGGAGTGTAAAAACATATTTTTTCATACCGCTAAACACGTCGAATTTGAAAAAAAGTCTGCTGGTGTAGCATGTAAAATTCTTGCGGAGACTTACGGTGACCATTTTCTGTCGGAACATTACGGAATGGTCAGCAGAAAATTGTGACCAGTTTGTGGCGACAATTGATAAAACAGCAGAAAATTGTAACCAGTTTGTGGCGACAAGTGATATAACAGCAGAAAATTGTGACCAGTTTGTGGCGACAATTGATAAAACAGCAGAAAATTATGACCAGTTTGTGGCGACAAGTGATATAACAGCAGAAAATTGTGACCAGTTTGTGGCGACAATTGATAAAACAGCAGAAAATTGTGACCAGTTTGTGGCGACAAGTGATATAACAGCAGAAAATTGTGACCAGTTTGTGGCGACAAGTGATATAACAGCAGAAAATTATGACCAGTTTGTGGCGACAATTGATAAAACAGCAGAAAATTGTGACCAGTTTGTGGCGACAAGTGATATAACAGCAGAAAATTGTGACCAGTTTGTGGCGACAATTGATAAAACAGCAGAAAATTATGACCAGTTTGTGGCGACAAGTGATATAACAGCAGAAAATTGTGACCAGTTTAGAACATGCCGGAATATCACAATATCATCATCAAACAGCGAAAAAATATTTAGGTCTCCAATACAATATATTTCCGAATAACCATTGCGGAATTTAGAAAAGAAATAATATTTTGAAGGAACTGTGTGTCTTTTTCTTCATTCGCATGTCACCCGAGATTGGCGAGACCGTCGAAGCGAGAACCCTGCACCAGCTGGCGTGAACACTGCCCGAAGGAGCTCTCTGTAATCTGGTAGCTTTAGCATCTTTGTGATAAAAGAAAGTAATTTAGAAGAACATAATATGCACTTCATTGGATTGAGAAAAGAGGGCAGTGAATTTTTCACTGACTTCACATTTCATGGGTAAATAAGAAGGCTTTGTATCACCAAAGAGGTATTGCACTGTTTTGCGTCTTGGCAGATAAATAATAGTTATATGTGTGAAATAGAACCAGAACCCTGGATGAGTATAATTAAAATAATAATAAAAAAGAGTATAATTTGACATTTCAACCAGAGATTATGTCAACTTTCTAGGTTTTTCTAAATCGAAAAGTTCGTAAAAACAACCATAACATAGAAATGAGCAAATTACGATCAACTAAATGAAGTAATCAAAGTTATATTCCATAGATTCTTTTCAGTTTTGTTATTGGCTGGAGAAATACAATTTACTGCGGTCAGTGAAAGTAAGAACGCCAACCGTTTCATGACGTCACAACTGAAAAGTGACACACTGATTACAGTCATTTGTCGCGGTATTTGATAGATGTAACTCTAAAAAATCATATCTTTGTAAATAACGCACCAAAAAAAAAATGTTTGCTTAGTTAAATAGTACGCTAAATGAAAAAAATAAATTAGAAAACAGTGGAATTCCTCATTGGAGAACCGATGCAGTCCCCTATGCACCACTGTCTGCAGATGGAGAAATGATGATGACGATGATCAGTATGAAAATTGATTACATTGTTTTAAGCTTTTGAAAAGCAAATCGATGTCTAACAAAAATGAATAAATTAATAAAACGAAAAAAATCCAACGTAAAATAAGAAAGTAATGATAAATAAAATAAATAAATTGTGTTGAACATTTTTATAGTCAGACTAAGGACATGTCCTTGTGTCAAAGTTAGAATTTTCTTTTAAATGAATTGTTTTAAGTAAATAAAGATTTTTTTAGATAACAAATAATTTATTTAGAGATTAAATGTTCGCAACACAGATATGTCGTTTTTTACTTTTGTGTCATTAAACCTAGTCACGCACACAAATTAATTAGCCCAAATATGCAAAGGAAAAAACAGTAAAGATATACATTTTTTTGTATTTTTAATCAGGAAGTTTAGAAGTGAGTTTGGTCATGAAATGCTAATTTTTTGCTGAATATTTTATTAAATTTGTTTTGTAAGGTGTCTTCTTTTAAGTTACGAAAATAAAAATGTTATCCTCTCATTCCAATTGATTCAGTGATTAAGTAAAAAGTAATATTATTAATTGAATCGGCATTCACTTCGCAACACTTCATTATAAATTATTATGAAAATAAAACTTTGTTATAAGTGTTACACAATTTAAATTCTTTAACAAGTACACTACTACAGTTTCGGGAGAGCACTCCTCCCATCGACAGGTGATATAAAAAAGGTGAATTTTATATCATCCGTCGATGGGAGGAGTGCTCTCCCGAGACTGTAATAGTTTTCTTGTAAAATAATAAGAATTATGTAAGAGTAAAATGTATTTTAAAAATTGATGTACAAATATTTAATCAAACCGATTTTTTTAAAAATAAGTGTTTGTGAAAGTCACACCAGTTACATGGCTAATGACCCAGGACTACAAATATTTGGACATACTCCAAGTACAAACAAACTATCCGCATACATAACCTCGCTTCCGTTACATTTATACATCCTTTTACTTTGATTTTGATCGGCCTCATGCTGTGATGGTCAGCGCGTTTGCCTACCATTCAAGAGGTCTCGGGATCGATTTCCGACGAGGTTGATATGAAATATTGATTTAAAAACGTGTTTTCACACTTGAATATTTCATAGTCCCCGGACTGGTACCTGAAGGTAAGATTGATCATCTTACCTTCATGGAAAAAAAAAGATCTAGATACGCTGCGGTGCCGATGCAGTGCCCTATGTACCATTAGGTGCGGAAAGCGAATGATGATGATGAAGATGATAACTTTGAATATTACGAATTTTGACATGTCCACTTATATTTGGTCTGATTTGGTCACGTCATGTCTTCATTGTTTTCTCCATCCATCAATATTTGCCTCATAAATAATTTTAGTTTGTCTTTTACTTAAATTAAATACTCCAAGTATTTATGATCTTTTAAATATATATTTTTTTAATCTTTCAAATTAAATTACTTTGAATGGCTAAGTATCAAAGTACTTAGTAAAATTTATGACTAATAAACGAATGTGAAAATAAACGTGATCAAAAATATTTTAAGTGTCTCTCAATGTTTGTAGATGAGTTCGCTCTTTTCACACAAATAAATATTTGAAATGAAAATATGGAAATCGGAAGATAAAAGATTTGAAAAAATATTGATGATGAACCAAAGGCGGAATGGGAAATGTTATACTGTGTAGTGTGTGTAAAGTGATCACCTGAACCAGCCAGTAGTCATGAGCTTAAAATGAGACGGAGAACATTTTAGAGAAGGATGGGAGTCTAGGCATTAACAAGGCTAATGACCAGTAGTTGAATGGTTTAAATGCCCACTTTACATACCATGTCACATTCGCCGTTATGCCTGTGTTTGAACATCCACATTCCTACAATTCTAGTTGGTTATATCAAACATATTTCGAGCTTCATAATATTCAACACATAGTTATATTAAATAATAATGCCAGATGAATCTCACCCACATAACACTTTCAGGTCTTTTATTTCAGAAAAGTAAACAGATCCAAGATTTGAAAAAATATGGGTGTTTAAACACTGGCACGATCATGAATGATTCAGTGTGTAAAGTGTTCGCTTAAACCAGCCAATGACATAGCCAAATTCTTTTCTCTAAAATATAACGTGTTCCCTCCGTGTTACAATAAATTTTAATATTTTAAGTTTGTTCAAATGTTTATAAAGACATGGATTGGATTTCATTCCTTAGGCCCTGGAGAGTTTATAACATAAGAGTATTACAAATTGAGAACAAGATTGCCTTCTCTAAATTTATCTCATCTCTGTTTAAGTATATTAAAAAATAATAACTTAACATTTTTATTGGAGCATTTTGAATAAATGTTTGCATAAATTGAACAAAGTTCTTGTACGAGTATTGTAGTGTACGTTGCAATCGTAAATAAAACTCCGTACCCATTCAAAACATTTAACTAAATAGACTATCCGCTAAACATCCTCAGAAAACCTTTACAAACATTTATTATTATAGAAGCCTTAGTTGCTTTTAGCTGAACGAAATACACCCATGTAATCGGTAATGAAAATAAAACATTTTATCCCTTAACGATACGGTATCTATCTGGAACGACCGAGTTGCTTAAGGAGGAAAATAAAGAAAAACACAACAGGGCGGTAGAAGAAAATGGAAACTGTAATGCCGGCATAAGGTAGATAAGTATTGTGACTAAAATGCTATTACTAAAGAAGATTCGACGGGGAAATATATTTCTAAAGGTAAAAGAAATCTGTACTTTGAAATCTGGATAAAGCTATTGACATTTATCTTTGAAAATCAGCCCTCTCGAAAACTCATATCTACGCTTTAAGCCTAGTTTACAGTGACAAGATAAAAAACATTTTAATCCCGCATACAAAAAACCTTATTCTCAAATTAACCTTACTTGAATTAAGTTTTATACTTACAAATGCAGTTGGTTGCATTATTTACGTATGAAATGTCATTCGTAAGTCAGCAGAGTAAAGAAATAAATGCAACCGGTGGATGACATGTTGACACTTTTGATGGACCAGTAACCAATTTCGTCACTCTCGTGACATCGTTGGATTTGTACTATATAAGCTGTGAAATTTATATATGGAGGGGATATTTTGTATGCCCTTAAAACAAAAGTAATATTTATATAATGCAACGAAGAAATCGGTACGCGCGTATATTTGAATCGTGTAAAATATCTTACTATTTTTATTGTGTTTTGAAAATTGTTTTTTGCCTTTTAATGAAATGTTTATCTTGTTATTGTGAGTGCAAAATTATTTAAACAGAAACCTAGAGTATCAACTCAAGAAGCAACTGGGAATTTTCTTTTGAAAACAATAATGTATATTCTGTAAGATCAACAGTATTGCACATGATAATTCAATATCGAAATCGAAAGACATTTCCAGTGCAATTTTCAGGAAAACGTTGACTTCATACCCGTCATGAAGACTTGAAGAACAAAATAATACAACCTATAAAAATACTACTGGGAGTGATAGCGCCAGTCAGTTAGTTCCAAGTCAGCTCAAGTGAATTGGCCGTTATTTCCTTTACTTTCTTGCATCATAAAAAAGTGCAGTAACCTTGTTTCTTCCATCAATATCCAGCTGAGTTAGGTACTCAAATTCTAACAACAAGCAAAATTTTACCGAACTAAAATGTCATTGAAAATTTTAAATAAAGTCCAAGACAGTTTTTGCGGGGCGAAAATCTTTGAGTGTAAAGTCAGCCTGCTGGGACTGAATTGGAGTATATTTGGTCGGGAAATTGAAGTGTGCTCAGCAACTCATTAACTATGATATAAAATTCGCAAAGTTGTCATTTATTATGCTAAAATTCAACAGAGTACGAATTTTTGAACGCAAAAAGATAGCTGTCATAAATTTAACCATCCCAGATTTATTAATATCAATAGAGACAGAGGATACTGTTAATAATTTATCAATTTCTAAAAAAAAGCAGAAATAGAGCAAATCCGAGGAAGACATGGCATGACCAAATCCAACAAATACTTTAAGATAGAAATGTCAAAAGTCAGAATAATCGGCGCGCGTTTATGAGAAGATGTATGAATGTAGAGGATGTGAGGTATGTATGCAAAGACAGTGTGATATTGCATTCTATCTTCTCTGCTTACCCTAACGCGAAAACGGCGTGATGGGTTGCAAGTTTTTGTTTGTTTTGTAGTTCCAAAAAATGACTCCTGAGAATCAGTTTTGCGTAGAGCTGTCTCCACGTTTGGTTGTGCTAAATTACTACTCCTTTAAAAACCACAATAATATAATTGAGGAGCAACAGATCAAAGCGTACATCCAAGTAATTTAGTTTTAAGCGAATACTAACTTTTTTCGTATTCCAAGAACATCGAATCAAACCGCATTTTAATTTATTAAAAAATAAATCGAAATCTGCCTAACGAATCAAAAAATATTGAATTTAATCGTATCATTTTTTCAAAGAGTTTTTTTTCAAAAAACAAGAAAAAACATTATGGTTCTTAAGCTATAAATAACAAAATTTTAAAAAAAGGTTCGAAAACCCTATTTTCAGGGATCACAGGGTTAAGGCATGTCTCAAGCTGTATTTTTATTATCTTATTGATCGAAGTAATAAAATATTTATGAGATAACATAAAAATGACGAATAGAGATATTAAAATGATAGAGTAATGAAAAATAATTTGATTATATAAATTGGAAATAGATTAATGGGGAATTCTGGGATTTAGGATTGATAATTAATTACACAATTTGACTTTCAAACGGCTCTAATAATTGTACTAGTAGTAACAATTCATTTTCAAAGTAGGAAAGTAAAGGGCTAAATGAAAATTTAATAACGTTTTTAAATCTAGATATTGAACTCTCAAGCAATTCTTTCAATAATGAAATATTGTTGAATGTCGGAAATTTCATGATCAATTTATAAAAGTTACTTTTAATGGTACTCTACTCGTAACTACAAACTTAAATTTTGAAACAAAATAATTTATATAACTAGAAGTAAAATTTTGACAATTAGTTAATATGTTTGAGCTAATTGATAAAGTAAAAGTAAAATTTTTAATTTATCACATTTAAATTATAATAACAATTTATTATGTTTTCTTAAAGATATTCTATGATACTATTATTTTGTTTGCTGGTTTGTGTTATGCTTGTTACTCGATTTGTATGATTTATGTTTTATTGGTTTATGCGTTTTATATGTTGTTTCTTTTATTTAGATTGCTATTTAAAATTAATTGTTATTTTTAATACTGTATCATTATATATGTAATCATTAATTACTTTAATCAAATTTATATTTTGTGGTTGTTAACTATTATAGCTAAACATGGGAACAGCCTAAAAAGTAATATGTTAGTGAATATGTATACAAATGTGTAATATAATGTCATTTAAAATGAATAAATAAAAGATAACATATTTAAAAAAAAGCCTTAATATATTTAATTGCAATTTAAAGCACTAACTTTGTGGTTATTCATTATTATAAAATAAATATAAAACTACTTTGTTTTAAACGAGGCACTTCTTTTTCTCTAATGACAACTGACTAACCACTACACTACGAGACGGACTTTTCCGTACTTGATTTTTTAAAGGTTTTTACCGTAAAGTAGCCATCGAGTCAAAAATATTCCAATTATTCTGGTTCTATTTCAAACTGATGATTAATACATAAAGGAAAAAAATAAATATATTATAAAACAACTTTGTTTTTAACCACTATTTTTTTTTCTATCGACATATTTCAAAGTCACACAAGCTTCTTTAGGATAAGATTCATACTTAATTATACCTTAATACACCAACTTCTTTGGGATATGATTTATTACTAAATTATACCTCGATACACAAGTTTCTTAAGGATAAGATTCATTACTAAATTATACCTCGATACACAAGCTTCTTTAGGATTTAACAACTTAATTATACCTTGATACACAAGCTTCTTTAAGATAAGATTCATTCCTAAATTATACTTCGATAAAGAAGCTTATGTAGCTTTGAAACCGGTTCTTAGAAAAAAAATTGTCGTTGAAATCAAAGTTGTTTTATATTTATTTTATTACTTTGATGTATGAATCATTAGTTTGAAATAGAACCAGAATATTGGTCGTGTTTTTGACTCGATGACTGCTTTAAGGTGAAAAACTTTTTTAAAAAGTCCGTCTCGTAGTGAAGTGGTTAGCCCGTTGGCCTACCATGTTTGAGGCCCCGAGTTCTATTCCTGGTAAGGTAAACATGAAATTTTGCTCTAAAAAAATCTCTTTTGTGGCCCCAAGAATGTTCAATGTTCTGGATAAAAATATTTAGTTCTCCAAAATGAAAGCCATTTTCAGGAGAGGTGTCTAATTTTAGATTTTGTCAAAGGCAAAAGACTATTGTAGGATACTGCTGCAAGATATTGAATAGATTTTAATACAATTAAGCGTGTTTTCCAAATGTTTATTGAAATATATGTTCATGTAATAATTTTTATTTTTGCTATTATTTAATAATGTACAAGCTCCCACTTTCCATTATATTGTATGGAGTTGTATATTGTATCAACACGAGGCTCTTGACCTCATAGAGTAAGGGATATATTATATATTTTTATTTTATAATATATCGTAAATGTATTTATACGAATAAATAAATAAAACGTAAAATAAAAATTGCTTTAATATAGATAAGAATTTTGCAAAGACATTTTTCTTCTGTGGCGTCAGAATATACAAGGCTCTCGACGAACATATCCAGCAGAGCGAATCCAAGGCTATTCTTTTTTATTAAATCAAGAGAGATTTTGCAAAGTGCTGCTTAGTAAACTTTCGTAGAAATCGTGCTTTTAATAATTTCTTTAAGAATATTTATACATTAACCCGAAAACGGCTCATTGTTTTGTAACTAATTTCATGTTTGGCATACCGCTACAAAACTTAATTTTTTATGCATTTAGGCGTCTCTTCTAGCAGAAGCGCGCGCATTGCAAATTACTCTCAGGTCGTAACACATGAAATAATATCTCATTCAGTCAGATATTAAAGAAAACTGGCAGCGATTCATATTCGACGTGCTTCTATTCAACAAATTTTCAATTTGGTTGCAGTTTCCCATTCACCACGAGAAGGGCAGCGTATATTATGAATGTCTGGAAAAACCCTTTCACATTTGGCGCCCATAGACACGTTTCATACCACCATTTAAGATAACTGGCCAAGTAAAATCATTGCTTTTTTACTTAATGCATTCAAATTTCCTAGAATATTTTTTTATGTATTCAGATAACAAATATAAGTACACAATATTACTACTAAATACAATTCTTATATTAATTAAATACATATATTTACATTAATGTTTCCCATGACTTAAAAGAAAAAATAATTCTTGTGTACATAATGGGGAGTGACGTCTTACAATAGTTTTTAATTTCATTTTTTTATTAGTAACATTTTTAGGATATCATGTAAAGTCCAAAAAAATATATATAAACGGTGTTTTTAATCAGTGCTACACAAAGAAGAATTATAAATGTAACTTTACATTTCTTCCGTAAATAAATTGTATTCCTGACGGCACTTTTTATTTTTTTGTTCATTTTATTAAAGAAAAATATTCCTCTGGAAGTATAATGCCGTTGTCTTGTAGTTGTTTTTAATATCGGAATTAAGATATTACCATCTGTTCTAGGTCGCTTACTTACGTTTTGTGACCTAGAAACACTACCATTTATTTTGAATTTATGTATTTGAAGCAAACAATTATTTTACTCAAATTTTAAAAATAATTGAAGCGTGAGAAAAGGAGACGGTTTTTTAAAAATAACTTTTATTATTAATTTTTGTATTAAACTATTTATATTAAAAGCACCACCCCATCCGATTATTTCATACTGTAATATGGATTGGGCTGATGCAAAGTAAATTGATTTTAATTTTTCGATGGTTAATATTCCCTTCTCAAAAATGTTTTCACTCTTGGTTGAAACAAATTCAGTTGAATTTTATTTTTAACAAAAATACACAACGTATAGTTCTAAAATAAACTTTGCACATAAATGTACAATACATAATTCATTTTATCGACATGTTGCGTTGGTTTGGACATGTAAAACGAATGGACAGCGAAAGAACAGCTACGATGCAAATGTTGACGGATGCGGAAAACGAAGACCGAGAAAAACATGGCTCGATCAAGTCCATCAAATACTTGAAGATGGACATGTCAAGAGTGGGAATAATCGGCGTGCGTGCATGAGAAGATGTATGAATGTAGAGGAAGCGAGGTCTGTATGCAAAAACAAAGTGATTTGGCGTTCAATTTTCTCTGCTTACTTCTACTGGGAAACGGTGTGATGGTTTGTTTGTTTGATTTTAAAGTGAAATATATTGTTACAAATCTCAACTAAGTGTAAGTATATTTTTTCCAAATTATGGTATAGCTTCATTTTAAGATTGTATTTTAAAAGTGTATTTTTGTAATTAAAATTCTATTTAAATATATGTATGGAAAAATAAACAAGCAAAATAAAAAAAAGTATTATTAATATTGAAAGCATTAACTTTGTGGTCAAACATTTAACTAAATACGGGAATCGGGTACGAATAAATCGGGTACGTCTCGAAACCGGTAGACATAGAAAAGTTGGTAAGTGGTTATATACAAATATTCAATAACATTTAGTTTGTGTAAGTAGCTTGGATGATAGGTTTATAGGTTCAATATTCAATTAACCTGGCATAACAAATAATTTCCATTAATCACTGTGCTATTTGTGTTCTGTCAATGCCGCTGAGCGTTCCATCTATAGAATTATTAAATTCTGTACGTCATATTAAATTTTAATCAAACGATGAAGCGGCGCATTAGATCCAAAACTTCACAAGTACCTACTCTCCATATTTAGTACCAAAGTCCTTACTATGTCGATTTTGAGAAACGAAGGTTTTTGCGATCTTCCACACGATCGACTGTTACGATCATGCTAACCAAGATTTTTGGATTTGACTTTTGTTTAGCCAAACGAAGATTTGTTAACAATCAGTTGGCAAATATCAGTTTTTTTTGAGACTAAGTACTTTTAGATATTATGTGATCTTTATTTTTATTAGAAGATTAAAAAGATCATAATTATTTTGCCAACACGACTAAAAAATCAAAATACAATGACCAGTATTTACAAAAAAACATAACATATTCAATGTCGTAAATACGTATTTTTTGTTAAAAATTCACGAGATAAAAAAGTGATTATTTTTATGTTCTGTGTCTCGTCAAATAAAAAATACAATTCTGTAGATGAAATAGAACCAGATCTTTTCAGTTGATGGCTACTATCAAGTAAAAATCTTGAAAATCTGAAGTCAAGTAGAGAAACGTCCGCCCCTCTTCCGAGTGTAGTATTTAGCGTTCTTCTAACATGTTTGAGGTCCTGAGTTCGATTCCAGGTTTGAAAGACATAAAATATCGGTTTTTAAGGCGGCTCTTAACAGTAACATTTCATTGTTCCTGGACTGCTGTGGAAGCGTACGACTGATCACCTTCAATTTAACATAAATGATCACGATACATACAAAACTACACGGGATTTTCTGAAAATTTGACAGATTCCTAGGACAAAACGATACATAAAATGTTTTCATTAAATAAACAATGTTCGTAAATAAAAAAAATAATATCGACGTCATGTGTTTCGTATTTTAAAATAAATGCGATCCAACATTATATTATTGTTCAAAAAAACTCAACGGTTAAATTGATATGATTTAACCTGTTGACCTTTATGAAAAAAAGCACGAGATGATATTTGACATTTGAATTCGATTTCGTTTTCGGTTCCTAATAAATTGTTTTTGCACAAATATTCATATGCTAAGTTGTCTGGCCAGAGGCTCTTAAGAAGTTGAACTCGCTGAAGTGGAGGAAAGCTGGAGCAGCCGACATTATACCCAATATGAGGATGTCAAGACACCAGTGAAGCGAGGAGGCTATATCACGCTCTCTTCGAAGCCTTTTAAACTTTAAGTACCCAAAGCTCTTGATGTGTACAAACGGAAAGCTTACTGATCTAGACAGGTTTTGAACTGTAGCATACAGAAAATGACTGATGCACTTTGATTAAAAATCAATGTTTTTAAATCTCACTACTACTGAAACAAAACTTTTCATGTTTCTATTTTTTGCTGACATTTTTCCACGGGATCCTAAAAAAATAGAGAAACCATTGTGCGCAAAATCTAAATTTGTAAACTTTATGGAAGTTGAAATACTGCTTATATTTAGTAAACAGTGAAAGATTTTAAAAATAGATGATGGAAGACTTTTCATTTAAGAATACTTTTTTATGCTGTTTTATTCTTCGTTTACATTTTTATGTTTATTTATATTTAAAAAATGTTGAACTCCATATATATATCCATGCCTTAGAGGATAAAACACGAGAGTAAATTTTTTGCCGTATAGAATATAAAAATGGAGACATAGAGTAAGCTTTTTAAAAAATAATAATTATACGTGAATAAAACACCAAAATTCACTTTTGTCTAAAAAATGCGTTTTTATGTTGAAATAAAAATCTGAAGTCCTCTTTGTTTTAATGCAATAAACATCAGTATTTTTAGATACGATTTTTTAACATGTACTTTAATCAATAAAAGAATCATTATTATACATTGAAAGTTCTTCATATATGACAATTATCTCATTTGGTTCAAAAGTTATGTTTTGGAAATCACGCTACCCCAAAATCTTGTTTCCTGAACATTTAGTTGAATGTGACTCCCGTGGTTTATCCATTAAGGTACATATTGTGAGGAAGTAAGCAAAGAAAAGGACTGACGAACACAAAAGAGCGTGTAAACAAATATGCAATAGCGGAACACTTTATAGACACCGGACATTTTTTCGCGTTTGAACCGAAAATTTTGCATAAACCCAGTAATTACAGTGCGCGAATAATGTAAGAGGTAGTTGAAATACACAAACACCTAAATAATATAGACAAAACGACGGGCTGAAATTAAACTCAACATGGTTCCCAGCACTACATACTACAAAAATGAATAGAAATGTGCCTACTGCCAACCGCGACACGGTACAAATTACTAGTACTTAATCACATTTGTTTTTTCTACAAGATACTCAGATTGCCCTGAAGATGGCTCCTGCAATGGTAGCCGAAATGTCTGTTCAAATCCAACACACATGGTATCACCCAAAAAATAAACAAATATGTATGTTAATGTTTGTATGCGCATATTGTATATATGTATGTGTAAACGTAATATATATATATATTATCAACAATATTTTGAGTTTGTCAAATTTTTTGTAGACAAAGACTGGATTCAATTCTTTGGGTGGCTGTTTATATTAACATATTCCTTCGTCCGCAAACATTCGAATTGCGATTTCTCAATATGATGTTTTTGGGTTAGTGACTATTGCCTGAGCGGCGACGATATATTACATAAAAATTAGAAGTTAAATGACATTTTATAATATTTAAAAAAAAAACATTTAATTTTAAAAGCCGATATAATTTTTCGAAAATAAAATAAACAAGCGGTAAAAATCTTAACTGTGGCACACATAGATATGGACACAATTTACAAGTAGCCATTTCTCATACTCGAGTGTCAAGTGAGAGAATATTACACGGTAAGTGGGACTGCCGAGTATTACTACTAACTCATATATATCTGCTAACTTGTCTCAATGCCTGAACTTATATTACAGTTCCGAAACCACTTTTTCCAACTAAAAAAAGCGATGTTCTGTTGAGTGTGTCGTAGATAAAGTTAATGGCCTAACTCTATGAAGTCTAAAGGTGTAACTGAGACATTTGTCTTCTCGGTTTGATTCTTGTTAGTTAAGCGGGTCATCCATATTGTCGAAAAATTCCAAAATGAACAAGATACCAATGAATTTATCAAAGTGATTGATTCCAATAAACTTTTCGAATGAACGAATTTGAAAACTTAATAAATTGAAATTACAGAAGGGTTCGCTCTATTTATAAATGAAGGTGATTATTCAACACTGAATTTACATGTATTTTTCAGTTTTTTAGCTTCCATGAAAATAATTCGACTAACGATTTTCATGTTTATAATTACATTTTTTTCTTTTTTTTAAAAAAAGAAATATTTGCATTCTTATAATTTACCCCAATATTTCAATTTTCAGCGACGATTTCAACGATTTAAATAACTATATTAAATGGAAATTCAGTTAGGGTAGAGTGGGGTTCGACCCTCAGACCTCTAATCCGTGAGTTTGCAACATTAGCTTAATGACAATCTTCTACTAATATACAACTATTGACAATCATAGTAATTTCAATTTCAGTAGCCAAAATATAAGCATTTATTATAAATAGGTAATGTTTCGTTCTAACAATAATAAATGTAATATACGCATTAAGTAGTAAACAATTATTTATATTTTATAAATTGAAGGTATAAAATATTGAATTTTTGTCGACAAGGGCTGGATTAAACCCTTTAAGAAGTTATTATGATTAAAATATTACAACATAGATGGAGGACATTTAAGAGAAGGAAATATGGAATTCTAGGCATTTATGTCCTGCCAGTGGCTAGTTCAAGTGGCCAGTTTACATACCGTTTAATAGGTCAGGTGACACTAGGAATTGGTTTTCGGGTAAGTCCCACATATTCTTAAAACTTCATTATCTCTTTATCCACACCCATGATTGGATATGGCACTAGATTGGTGCACCAAATGCAGCGAATATTGATCGTGTGTTACATAACAGAAAGGTGATCAATCCTACGCTTCTGGTGCTAGTTCATCAACTGCAAAATCTCGCTGTGTAGAACCGCCTTGAAAACCAATATTTCGTATTCTAAGAAAATCTAAAACCTCAATTATTCATGGTGGATGCCCCAACCGCCAGGTGGACTTTCAAAATTTTTAACTGAGAGTAGCTGTCACATCAAAAACGCTAGTTTCGGATTTTGATGCTATTTCACAAACAAAACTTTATTATTTGACCGCCTGGACATTTATTTATTATTTATTTATTTCATTTAAATTATTTATTGACAAATCTTGATGGAATTCCATTGTAATGATGTAATAACTTATATTTACATATTAGTTATTAATTTTAAAAAAATATTTGGTAAACTTTTAATTATTTATTTTGACATCTTGAACATCTTCAGACTGGAGACTGGACTAGTCCCGATGCCCATTAGAGGGTGAAAGCGCTAATTGGTCAAAATAAATAAGTGGAAGTGTACCAAGTATTTTTTAAATTAATAACTTATATGTAAATATAAGTTATTACATCATTACAATGGAATTCCATCAAGAATTGTCAATCAATAATTTAAATGAAATAAATAAATAAATGTCCAAAAGAATAGTTTAAAACATTGAAAAAAAAAGAAAAGCAGCATTGACAAACATAAGGGACATCAAGACAAGATCTGGACAATTTATTTAATTCTTGTTTAAATCGCTGAAAACTTAAACCAACAGAGTCCTGATCTTGTCTTGAGTTAACAATACGACAGAGACGGGTCATTGGAGAATTAAGGCCATAGTTTGTTCGATGCTGATCGATGAACAGTGTTTCTTAACCTACGAGTCGGAATATGAAATTTTACTTGTCCCAGTAATGATGGAACATCGATTATGCCATGTAGTATGCCGAACAAATATATGGAATCAATATTAGTGTTTTTGTAGACTAGAAATATTTAACATTGATTTAATATCAGCAAAATAATTACCTCTCTAAAAAATTACATGAAAAACTAACTTTCTGACTGAATTAGAATCACAGTGCTAAAGTAATATGCCATAGTAATTGGACACTTAATCTAATGGTCAAAAATAAGTAATGTAAGAATTTATCTCCGCCCTAAAATATGGACTCCTTTTTTGCGTGTTTTTTCTAAAAATGAACTTACTACATTGTCTTATTTTTGAGCATTCAATTCAGAATACCCATTCACTGTAGCATCTTTAATTAATAAAGCACCTATCTTACGTGTATTTGTATACTTTGAGAACGGCAACGCCAAGTTAATACAAAAATGTAACGTACAATATTAAATATTCGAAGCTCAAATCCTTGTTTTTTGAGTTGTGTAGTTATTTCGAAAGCGAAATGACTTGATTGATTAAGTTTGAGCGTGGCAAAGTATAAAGTAAAGATGGCTCCTTTGCAGTCGCTAAATATCAAGATCGGAATAATATTGATGATTATTCCTAACGGTAATTACAGCTCGGTAAACTTAAGATGAATTGAGCATTAAATTGTGCTTGTCCATTAGAGAAAACTTAGTTTAACCAGCGAAAATCAAGAATCAGAACTTATTTTCCATTAATCAAGAAAGATTTAAATTTAAAGGTTTGGAAAAACTAACTTTTCCTGAAGTCTAAGAATAAAAAAAAGACTCCTAATGTTTTGTGATATTTGAGAACTTTAAGAACTATTTATTGCGATTTCACGCTGACGGAACTAAAATCTGCAATTTTCACTTTATGCCCGTGCTTATGTGACATTTTACCAGTTTATACTTTCACAATCTTATTCCATTAGTTATAGTAATTGTTACGTTATTTTGAATATTTTTTAACAAAAAATATGTGAAGAATAGGAAAATATTACGTACTACGAACACCGATAAAAAGATATGAAATGGATTTAGAATAATTAATTGTACTTTCAAAATTAATATGGATATTAAGGAGAAATGTTTTCATATATATATGTAAAAAAGAAATTTAATAAATTTACGTTACAAGAAAAACGGGACGCGTTTGGCCTTGGTTGTTGTGACGTAAAAATTTGTAATAATGTTCTAAACAAATTTCAATGGACAGGAACAAAAACATGAATCGTGACGTATTGGGAGCGTGACTAATGGAATAACCGTTTTTGAGGGAATTCAAAATAACAAATTTAAAAATATTTTTTTGGTACTAATAATTAACAAAAAAACATATTTCATAGACCTTTATTGCTTTTAAAATGTTAAAAAAAGTGATAAATCCTATTGCGTTTTGCTCGGAAATGACTAGCGTTATACATTTTGAGATATCTGTTCTTAAATTTAAAAACAATGTGATTGATTGAGTGATTTAACAGGCGCCGTAGCGCAGTTAGTTAGTCGGCCAACAGTGAACTGGCTCTGTGGGTTTGATTCCCGCCGGACGCAAAAAAAATCAAGAAACATTTTTGTCTCAATTGGTCTGGGTGTAGTTATGTAATTTTCATAACCTCCTTTCATGTTCCCCCTTTCCCACCTGCTGACAAGGCTTAGTGGTTTTAAAAAAAATAAAAAAAACATTAATATATAGCGTCATAAATGTGAGCATTTATTTTAATTTCATGTTACTAAAAAATATATCGAAAAATGATTTTTGCTCAGAAACAGTTAGTGTAAAAAAAATATGAACGCAAAAACATTCAATATTCCATTTGATATACCCCTAAAAGTGTGAATAAATTTGACAGCTCACTCATAAATAATTTAATACATTTCAATTACGATACATCGCTTTGCTTATAAAATTTGAGTTGCACTATTATGTTAACAGATGTCAAAAGAACTTTTGATTATTCCAAATATACAAATTAAGTCGTACAGTAACATTTTAATTAAGGTTATGAGAAACATTTTAATAAATGATGATTGTACCCCTAATAAAATACTACTCTACTATACTACTCCGGAAGGTAAACGAACAGAGACAGACCAAAATTATCAATCTGTAATCTCCA
Source organism: Micrasema longulum (assembly GCF_059751315.1). Taxonomy (NCBI): domain Eukaryota; kingdom Metazoa; phylum Arthropoda; class Insecta; order Trichoptera; family Brachycentridae; genus Micrasema; species Micrasema longulum. The sequence continues at coordinate 158,677 of NW_028277880.1, forward strand.
AATATCTTTAATCTTCCCAAATTCGATTACATAACCGAATAGAGCACGTCACTATACTGACTCAGTATCAGGCATAAAATAAATATTCACATTTTATCACTTCTTCATAATATTTTAACAATTCCAGTAGCTCAATCACAAATAACTATCGACGTGCTAATAAACGACGTGATAACAATTTCTCACAGTAGTTGTTTATCGTATTCGCAATCACAATGGAACATCCGTGAACACTCAACATTAAACATAAAAATATTTACGTTTCGCGACGTATAATCCTGCTGCGAAGTAACATATTTGAATTTCACGGGTGTAAACATGGAAAATGTTCTAAAACTGCAATTTTTATTTACTTAGGTATGTATTATTTATCATGCTATTCATTGCATTTAGTCAGCGGTTGGCAAGCCAAATGTTAAGAAAAGCAGTTGCCATAGTAATTGTAATTTAATATTTCCTTTTTTGCATGAGATACGCCTTACTATTTTGCAAATGTAATATATTGTATTTTTTTTTATAGTAATTGCCGGGTTTTTCGCTAATGATCTTTTTTTATTAACGAGGTAAACAAAAAACAAACCGACACGAGCGTTGACTTAGAGATTACACACGCATTGACTTATGACTGCGATAACTTAAACATGTTCATTTTTGTTTTTTGTGATCGCTCAAATGCAAAAAGCACGTCGATAGTTATTTGTGATTGATCTATAGTTCATCTGTTTATCTAAGAGAGCTCCTCTAATCTTTATCACAACATGGACTATCTCTTCGTTCTAGTAACAAAAGAACCCTTTTTATACCCATTCAACGCTCTATTTATTGCCTCCGCTTTTATAGTAGTAACTGCATGACTGCGGAATAATCTTCTAACTGATGTCAGAGACGTCCTTTCTTTATTTACATTTAAATCAATATTGAAATGTCACTATCTAAATATTTGAGTTTCTTCTTTCTCTCACTTCTTTCCTTCTTATCCTCTCTTCATAGTATGGTGTAGATTTTTAGTTCATTTATATTCCTATAAAAAAGGGAATGGATGTTAAATTTAATGGTAAAATAATAAGATTCCGTATTAATATACCTAGAATATGTTCATACAACTACGATTTATTTTTTCGAACTGAACGGTTTGGGTCGTTAGAAAGAAATTGCAATATGACCGCCCTTTTATGTTAGTAAAATGTATAAAAATATGTAGTGTTAAACTGATAAATAAAATTAAAATGGCTAGATTATGTGTAAAATGACACGAGAGAATTTGTTTTTTTTTAAATATTTGTATTTGTATGGGAGTTACTTATTTTTTGCCTATATTAACTGCGAAAGGTATGTTCCTTCTTATTACTCTGACTAGTTTGATGATCTGGTGGGATGATCGGTTGTGGCTTGGTTGTGGTTGTGGGATAAGAAAAGGAAACCACAGAAAATTCATTCAGGAGAAGCCGGACTATTGACAGGCATCAACAGATCTTCCGTTCCACTTTGATAGCGTTCGGCATTTTGTGTTCTATTTTTATTGATTGGAGATTTTATTTATTTATGAGAGCATTTGGTTTGACGAACTGGAAAAAAGGCGCAGGGTGGAGGGAAGAATAAAAACAAATTTTTGAGTAGGCCAGGGTCCACAACGGGCATAGCGCCACTGATGATGATGATGATGAGAAAAAAAGAGGAAATATTAAAAAAAATGAAGATTACCGATTAAATAAAATGAACCGTTACTTTTGTTAAGCAATCTTCTCTCCTTTCTCGGATGTAAAGGGTTTCGTAACAAAACGTCGCATTTTTAAGGCCACCCTTTTTAATTTTTCTTGAAATACGGTGGTGTTTGGTACCATTACCGTATCCTTTGAAAAGGAAATTCAGATTACAATGCTCCCTTCAAGGAGAGAAATGTTTCTTAGTAACTAATGGGACGTTTTCTTGGAAATACAATATGAAACTATTATCAGCCAACCGGAAGACGTTGAAAATAACGAGAGAAAAATATTATTTTCTTATCGTTCCTCGTCTTATCGTGATGTTTACAATTAAAAATATAATCTCATTTAACTCCTAAAAGACTGTGAAAAATAATTTCTTTGCGCACGATGTAAAATTGTTTTACCACAAACCAAAGATGGAATTTTCTAAAGTTTAGACATTAAAAAAAAAACATTGAGACATACTGTATAATAATTATTTTTCAGTCATTTTTAAAAATAAACATTTAATTTAGCCATGTTATAGCAAAATAAATTACAAATCACAAATACCCTGTTCATATTAGGTACGTGCGTGCGTGCACTCTTATTTATGTATTTATTTATTTATACTTTTATATTTTTTGTATTCTTTTTTTCATTCAGAATAATGTTCCCTCACTAGGGTGTCCCGTGCCGAGGAAACATTTTACAAAATATGAAATATGCCTAAGATTAGCTATTTAACAAAGTTAACATAATAATAACAATAAAAAAAAACGTAATTAATCCAATTAACTTAATTATCATTAACACAATAAACAGTAAAAAACTAAAATAATCATAAAAAAAATAACCAATTTATATAAACCAATAGAACAAATTTCATAAACAGTAAACACATTTTACCTATTTGGCTTGATCACTATCACTGTCAATAACCGACTGAATCTCTTTTCTCAGAAACACCTGCCCCAGAACAGCATCTCTGTCTTTCTTGTTATGAGTTCTATTTTCGTGCTCTCTCTTATTCATATTTATTGCTGTATTTGCGTCACATTCGTTCTTCGAGTTGGAAAGATAAATATTTCATTGTAAAATCCAGCATAGTTATGCAAATTTTACTATTTAAATCCAGTGCAAAATTGTCTATTTGCTGATTACCAAAAATGCCACTTCATCGTTTAAAAAAAATGAGAGATATATCAAGTATTGAATCGCATGTAGCCCAGTGTGAAATCATAGCGACACAGGAGTTCTTATATTCTAATATTCTTTCCGTTAACGACTGCGCAATAATGCAACATGATGTAAATGAAATATTTAACTAAAGTAAGCATATTATACTATTTTTTGAAAATTCTTGGAATTTCATTGTAATGATATAATAACTTATATTAACATATAAGTTACTAATTAAAAATACCAGTCTAAAAAGGTGTCTATTAGAGGGTGAAAGCGCTAATTGGTCGAACAAATAAGTGGAAGTGTACCAAGTATTTTTAATTAGTAATTATGTAAATATAAGATAATAAACTAGATTTTATTATTGACAAGTGTATTGTGATGTGTTTGACTAGAAATTATCGTCTTTGTATTATGACTGTAAGATAGCTGATGTTTCTTTAAAGCATAACTCGGAAACCAAGGACCAGGGAGTAACATTTGATACCTCATTTTCGTTTCATAGTCACATTGTCAATGTGAGTCATTCGGTTTCCAAGATGTTGGGATTTGTGAAACATAATTCTAAACACTTCGCAGAGTTGAATACCATCAAACTTTTGTATTCAACTTTAGTGCGTAGCATTCTGGAGAGTAGTGCGGTGGTGCGGGGGGCTGAAGAAACCACTTACTCACAAATGGTTGAGAGAGCACAGAATAAGTTTCTTCGTTATCTCTACATGAGAGAGAATGGATACTACCCATTGCAGTACCCATCATTGTTCCTTTAAGATATGCTCGGTATCACAAGTTTGCGGGCCAGAAGACGGTACTGCCTTGCTTATGATGGCCTTTAAGCTTCTAAACGGGTTGATTTACAAACTCAACATTTCGGAGTGCATAAAATTTTATGTACCGAGCAACTATTCAAGAGTTAGGCCACACATATCCTTTGTTTTTCCAGAATGCAGGATAAATTTACCGTTGTTGATGTGTGTGGGGAGAATGATTGGTCTGTTTAACAACCTACCGAGAGAGGTGGATCTTTTTCATGCTGAGATTATCAGTTTTAGACTCCTCCTCTCTAACTATGTATCGTTATGTGTATGAGTGGCTAATTTGTCTTAGCTTACTATTATTTTTACGGACCTCGATAATCTATTGCGCTTTTTTCATCATGTTTTTGTAGATTCTTAATTATAAAATCTATGTACATTGTAAGTGGCAGAAGTGTTGTATTGTACATTTAAATAATTAAAATTAAAACTTGGAAATACATAAAATCCATTTTAAATATCGTCATCATCCAGTGATGCATTGTACACTGTATAAGTAAACCACATGCAGCGTAGTTCGATCATTTGAAAATATCAAGCGTTGTCTAGGATGAAGGTGAAATAATTCAGTCAGATAAATCTCACCCGTATCAAGAAAGGATTCAATTCTTAAACTTCAGAAAATAAAAACATCCGAATCGACAGCTTGGGGAGAATATAAATGCGACATGTGTGAGAACCATGATGAAATATGCTATAAAACACAAGTAGACACCATAAGAACAAATAACCTGCTAAGAATATCAGAGATTAGGGTCCTCAGATCGATTACCGGAAATATTTTGCGCGAGCGGGTCAGAAATTAATTTACTCAGGAAACATGCCAAATTGAAGGTAGGCAGAGTGCACTGGAGTAGATGCCGTAGAAGGTTCTGGAGAACCATATAAACAGAATGAGCAGCGATAGATTGGTGTACACAGCAGTCAATAAATTGCTTTTCGGACAACGCCCACCTGGAAGATCCCCTAAACGATGGAAAGATAGTTGGGTCTCATCACCGCAGATCGAATAATCTGAGGAAAACAGGTAAGCAGATCGATAAGACAAAGAAGAAGAAGAAGAGAACTTCACAAAAATCAATGATTGGAAGAATTAAAGAAAACGCGGGCAAAATTATGAATGTTTAAGTGTAAAGTGGTTTATTTAAACCAGTCAAAGACATGTCATAAGCTCCGCGAGTACCTTAACTTTCATATTCCCTTCTTTAAAATGTTCTTCATCTCTGTTGTAATATGCTTATCTTAATAACTCCTCTATGGGTTAAGTCTAGTTCTAATATACAGAAATACGGACAAACTCAAAATATTGTCAAGGAAATTGTTGCATGCTCGTATCGCATTTATCTTATAAAAAAAATAAATTAAGTGTGAATTTTTATGTTATCGGGAAAAGTAAAAATCGAAATGTTTATCGCAATATTAGATTGATTATTTTAAGAAGCTTTCAAACTAACGTAACGAATCCTTTTTGTATATTTGTTGGCTGTAAATTTCAAGTATTCGCTTAGTTTTTCATTTTGTAGATTTTCTCTCACGTTGTAATTATTCGTCTTTTTCAGTGGGGTTAGATTTTAACTTCCTTGAAACGCTTTTATTCATTGAAATTTAATTCCTCGCATTGTTGAATTTTAAAATATGTTAAGTTTTCCAAAGAAATTCAACTCTCCAGTTTGCTTCCGTTTCTAGGAAAACGTATTGTAAGTCTAATGAAATCTTCCTTTGAGATACAATTTCTCAAATAGAACTTTAGATTTTTTATTTGAATAAACTATACGCAAAACCTCAAAGAAATTTTCAAGGCACATAAAAATGACTAGATGGTAGGTCTCAGGTAAAAAAAAATAGAGAGGAGATAAATCTCTCTCGTAGCGTAGTAGTTACGGCATTTACCTACAATGTTTGCGGTCCCGGGTTTTTTATATAAGAAAAAATATTGAACAAAAAATACACGCAACATATGTACTACAAGATTAAAGTATATTTAAAAACGTAAATTCAAATACACATTCATTATTTTGTGGATGTATCCAGTAACTATACATTGTTTACATAATTCATATCAATAACAATAATATTTTAGGTATGCAAATATAAAGAAAAAAAACAGTTTATGTAATAGTAGTTTGTACCGTGTCGCAGTCGGCAGAAGCTACATTCGGTGCACAGGATCACATATTTTTTGTTATTTCTTTTTTTGCCTACAATTAACGTCAATTGCATCAAAGTATACAAACAGTGATTAAATTGCCCAAATATTCATAACGTTACTGTGTTCGTTAAGCACACATATTTGGGAAATAAATTTATTTGCATGAGTTAAATTAAAGGTTCATTTAAGCGTATTTGAAAATTACTACGCGTGTACAAATTGAACTGATTTTGTAAATCGGTGGCCTGTTTTAAACGGTTGAAAATATTTTGTTGCATAGTATAAAATCCTTTGAATAAATCTAATCATTACGAAACCAAAGATATAGCTCTGTTTTGGTATGTGAAAGTGCTGCACACTTTGAAGTTGAGGTTAAAGGTTCGTTCCACAACCTCAATTTTATTTACCTTTTTAACACGATTAATTAACAATTATTACTGTATTAGAAAATCTTTCTCCCCTTCAGAAAAAAAACATTCTTTTTTCCCCTTAATCCGTCAGCGCTTCAAGTCTCCTTAGATTATCCATGATTACGGGATGACCCAGATTTTATCAGGTCATATTAAATTGTTTGTTTTTTTTTTGTTTTTTATATTACTGATTTTTATGTTGCGGCTGCGTATATTCTAATCACTCTCCTGAACACATCTTATTGAATAGATATTCTCGCTACTATTCTCAACCTTTTTATAGGTCCTGTTAGATATACAGATTTAATGGCTTTCAAAAATAATTTTAAGACTTTTAAAAATTAAAAAAATTTTTTTTTTTTACTAATTAAGGTAAAAACATGTACAGAAAATATAAAAGGAAAAATAATGAAACCCACTAAGCCGCAAAACCGGTTTGTAATGATTTCGTAATGATTTCGGCTAGTTAATAACATTGAATCTATAAAAAGCTAAAACCTGTATCAGGTGAGTAAGATTCATTTGCTTGAACCAATTCACCTACTAGGCAACGCCTGAAATCAATTTTCCAAGTTATTTATGAAATGGTGAGTGAATTGACTTTCAATCGTGATCACATTTGAGGTTCAATAAATACTTCGATAATAATGAAAACTTTGTTATTTCATATTAAAATTTATTCTCCGACTTTCATTACCAGTGATTATAATTTCAAGATCGTGTGACTAACTAGGGAGGTAAATTCTGAATAAGGGTAGGGCAGGCTGCACCGGGTGCACAATATAAGTATAATAATGTGCATACTTTAACTTTAAATTATTATATTATTACACAGACACTTCAGTAACTCTTAAGGAACAATGGCGTCAAATCACTGGATCAGGAGGCCAAAAAAGGATCATTTCTGGAAATAATCCGGTTACGTAAAAAAAAAAGCATTATTAGTTTGACAAGAGACAGTATTAAAGTTCAAAAGTTCAATCAAACCCACCTTGCTCCATTATTATTTAATACTTCTATAAATTATATTATCAACGTTTTTCAATATACAGAACTCTGGCTTTTTGCTGATGACAACAATAAGATAAGATTCAAACTTATTGAATCTCCCAGTGATTTGATTTATTTATTAATATACACGGCACGCAGTGCCTTTTACTTTAAAAAGGTACATATTCAAAATAACATAAACATTTCAATATAACGTGAAAAACTTAAAATTAAATACAAAAGTATTATTTTACATAAATACAACATATATAACACAGCAGTTTTGTATAAAGAACATATTTAGATATAAAAAAATAATTAAACAATGTGTGCAGATAACATTTTAAAAGGAAAATAATTTATATTGTTATTATTGTGATGAGTGTGATTGTTTTCTTTTTTAACACGATATTAATTGTTTAATTGAATTGTGCGACATCAATTGTCTTCAAATTAACATTGGCAAATGTAAAATAATATCTTCCTCGCGACGAAAAAATCTGTGCAATTTAACTAAAAATCCCTTTCAATGGTTTCGTCAATAAAGGATCTTGGCATTTCTTTAGTAAGTTAATTTTCCTGTCGTGAACACATTAATAATATTGTAAATAAATCTCTCAAACTTCTCGGTTTTATCAATAGAGTGACGACGGAATTCAAAAATATTGATACCATCAAAACTCTTTATTGCTCACTAGTTCGACCCCATCTAGAATACGCTTCTTTTGCTAATATGCTTTAGAAATAGAGCAATCTCTTAATCTGTCTTTATTGGAGAGACATAGAACTGAGATGGACCTTATATGCATTTTCAAAATACTTAATGCTATAAGGAATGTCCCATCTCTGTTGCAATCAACTTTTTTTCATGTTCCCAACCATGTCATCAGAAGACAACATCTGCTACTTATTAAATATTCTAAGGGCAACTTTTGTTTTTATGCCCCAATATCCAAAATGTGTAGATTAGTCAATTCGTCATACGACTTGGAATTCTTCGAAATAGATCTTCCGGCTTTTCGTAGATTTTTTCGCGACTAAAACAGTGTGGGATAAAGTTGTATTGGGGTGGTTTGGCTCGAAATCTTATGTCTTTTGTTTTTATGAATATATTATATACCATTATTGTATTGCCCTCGTTTGTCTTTGCTACATATTTTTATGTTCTTCTTGTTCAGTTTCTTGTATATATGTTTCTTCATGTAACTGGCATAGGCCGTATATATAATAAATAAATAAAATAAAAATATACAAAAAAACTCACGCTTTAACTTAAATACGAGACATAAAACAAGAACGTGACAAAAAAAATAGAAATATATATCTATTGCTTTAATTTTTTTAAAACCAACTTAACTTTAAAACACAGTTCTATATTTTATTACAGTATATTGTATTTTTTTTTTTTTTTTTTTTAAATTTATGTTGTTAATACACTCATATTTTTATTTTTATACCAACTATACTTCTTAACACTGTTCCTTTATTTTGTTCCTTTATTTTATTTCTTTATATTGTGTTTTTTTTTTTAAATCTATGCTGTTTATATACTCATCTTCTTTTTTTATACCAACTTTACTTCTTAACACCGTTCTATCTTTTGTTGCTTTATATTGTATTTTTTTAATTTAATGTTGTTTATATACTTATATTTTGTAAAATTTTCATGTATGTAAAAGCCTTATGGGCGTGAAAAAATAATAAAATAATAAAATAAAAATAATATAAAACATAAATATACGTACATATAACATAAATATGTTTATTAGTTTTATACAGATAGGCATCGCATTATTAAGCAGCACATTAATAAACCGGCAAGTACAAACTTACATCAGACTGTTTTTGGTTGGTTGGAAGATATTTCTTTCAACAGTTTCCCCGTAAAAACATAAAATAAAGTTTCTTCTATATAACGTAATATAGTACAATAAGTAAATTAAATAAATGAACAAATATCAGGAAATAACATTTTTCCCACCATTTTTCGTCAAGTATAGTGTGTTATATACATGTACTCCTAAACTGGTATTGTACTCATCAGGGTATTTTGAAGAGCTTGAATATCGATTATCCTCTACAAAACCCATCAGAACGGGAGGTTAAATTCATAAATCCCTTTTTATAGACCACACCCTAACTCCGGTTAATTCCCGCAACCCTTCTATACATCATTTCTAACAAGACCTTCGCTACCAAATGGTATTTGAACTCATCATTTGTGGTCAAGAGTCGGGTAAAAAAACACATTCAGAATAATAAATTATTCTGCCAACAAATGATACGCACCAAGTCGTTCAAAATGGAGATTCTTTAAAATGAAACGCATAAAATGGCACTTATAAATTCACCATTCGGCAAGTTTTAACATTTGTTCTTCTTATAAAAATCCATAAACCAGATGGGAGAAATGAAGAAATGCGGAAGTACGATACACATCATTTACCTACCTTCGCCCAGTGTTGTGTAAGTCACCGTTTTAGCATATATTTAAAAATAACAAAATGTCATTTTCAAAGAATCGTTAATAACTCACTATTAGAAAATAGAAATCGACTCGGACCTCTGATCTGTGAGTCCGCAACACTAGTCATGGGACCATAACTCGACTCTTCAAATATTCCAATTGCAGCTTATCTTGATAATTTGATAAGAAAAAGCTCAAGCTTCAGTTCCAGCGTAAAATATTACTGCCGAGAATCGAACCCGAGACCTCTGGCATGGTAGGCAAACGCTTTAACCGGTAACCCACGATATGGATTCGATTTATTTTTCGAGGATCAGAGTAGTCGTTGAAAACAATCGTCCAGGTTACTGGTGTATTTCACCGAGATCTGTATTATTCGTTCCACCTGTATGAGAGAAGTTAAAATATTCTTACTACATGGACAAAAGGGTGAATGTTACACTATGTACAAAATGATTACTTTAACAGCCAGTGACAGGTCAAAAGCTATTTTCATATTCTCCACTCAAAAATGTCCCTCGTCTTTGCTGTAATAACTATTGTTCTAAACTCTCCATTCCCTGTGACGTGTAGCTATTACACATTGAATCTCATAATTAAAATATATCTGTAAATAATATTATCCCGGCATAGCTATATTGCAATACAATAAATATTTGGCGAAACTTTTCGGTATTCTTCTGTTATACATTGACGTACGTATTAAAATAATTTATTTTTAAATAATGAATATTTTAATTTGTTGCAACAGAGAGCGAAAACATTTTTGAGAAGGGAATAGGGGAGTCTAGGCATTTACAGGGCTTATGACCTGTCATTGGCTGGTTTAAGTGGCCACTTTACACACCGTGTAACATTCACCATTCTGATTATGTTTGAACATTCACATTTCTTCAACTCTTCCTTCTGTTGACTTGTGTGAAGTAATAGAGCTGAAACCTTTATCATGCGGGTGAGATTCATCCGGCTGTACCAATTCACCTACTAGGCAACGCCTGAAAACAATTTCCCAATTTTGTATACTTCTTCTTTTACCAGGTAGTTAATTCAACAATGTTTCGAGTATGTCCAAATGCTTGCAGACTGGCTGGATTTTCTCCCTAGGGAGTTGCTCATATTTAAATTTGTTGCAACGGAGAGGGAAAACATTTTTGAGAAGGTAATATGGGAGTCTTGGCATTTACAGAGCTAAAGACCTGTTTGTTGGACACTAAATAACTATTTTATCATAAATCGGACACAAATCACCATTACAATCAAAAGTTTACCGATATGTCGCATTGTAGTGACGATGAAGTAAAATAGAATCGAATATACGAATATCTCAAACAGTCTTTACGTATTATTCTCGATGCTATAAATATATTTGCGAGCTAGAGAGACAATTTCATGCATGATGCAGGTAAGCCTGTATAATTGCCGCAGAATGCCAGTTTCTCAGTTCTTCCCGGAGCTTCGCTAAGTGCGGTTCATTGACTCGCGTTGTGAGCATTAGCAAATGGGTTTTTAAAAAATGTTTTTAGCAAATATATTTTAAATATAATCACTTTTCAAATATGGCTAATTGAAGTTACTGCCTCTGAACATTCCATTTTCTAGATATTAAATATTTTTTTTTGCTTCTGTTATAACTACACAGTACCGGTACGCGCGTTTTATTTTTTAAACAGTGAGGGAAGGGTTAATAATCTCCCTTTTAGGTAAAATTCAGTGGAACACAAATATTTGGAAATATTTAGGGCCATCTTTGAAACTAGAAGCTGTATGCAAAAACGGTATGATAAGTCAAGAAATCAAAGGCCAAAGAAAACATATCCACTTAGTGATTCGACAATTTAACACGCGCCAGCTCTTTATACTAGTATTTTGGTTTTATTTGAGTTAAATATTTTCCAATAATATTTTTCATCTCTGGGGTATTGTTGGTTTAACAATACATCAATCAAAAGACAAAGCCAAAATTTTTACAAGTCTCTCAGTAAGCTCTTCGATATTTCAGATCCATCGACTGAGCTCAGCTTTTCGTGATACCGAATTAATTTTCTTACTCCTCATAAAAACGAAAGAAAATTCTACTTACACTAAAAAAATATTCCTTTAATACAGCTTTTGCAATTTTATGACATCCTTTTAATAAAAGTAATAAACCTTCTCGTGTAGTAAATCTTCACGTGTTATTTCTGGCATTTAACAGCCATTTTATTGCATTAGAGCAGTTTTTATAGCATGCGGTATTTTCTCGCAATATTTTATTTATGATATTCCATATAATACGAATTTCGTCCAAGATCTAGAACTGTTAGTGTTTATTCACATCTAAAAGTACCTATTTTCAATAAGTAGAAGATAATAAACACTTCATTGGTTTTCTCGAATATATTTCGGTTATCATAATGTACCGAAGAAAATCATATTACGAGAGTATATAAAACCAAATAAAATATAAGTTTGAACACCTTTATTTATTTATAAATTTATTTTATGTACACATCTGCGTATTGACTACCAGGGAAACTATAAACATCAAGAGCAATTTAACGTTAGTATGGAGTGTCCTCTAGTAGAGTTAATTTTTCATCTAACTTAGCTTAGCCTGTTCAAGATGTAGATTTTATGTGTTTGAAATTATAAATTAGTTACATACAGATCAGTTGTATTGACATTTTTTACACTAGCCAAATTAACTTAGCCAAGGTAATGCCACTGCATGACATAACCAATACTATTTTAAATATCATCAACTTTTTTGCTCACTTTAATTTAAAATACACATTTGGTCATAATATTCATAATTACAATACGCGTTTTTCAAGGAATCTTCATGTGTCTAAGTTTCGCTCAACAAAGTTTGGCAGTAGGTCCTTGGAAAATATTGGCCATTCCGAATATAATAAACTGCCTGATGAGCTAAGACACGAAAAACTGAATAAAAAATCCAGAAGTGTCGCAATTAAAAAATATTTCTTAAATCTTTTTGATATTGATAATTATTAATGTAGATTATATAAGATGGTGTTTTATGTTTCTTATTCAATAATGTTTTCTTTTATTTCGGATGTATTAATTTGTATGGTATTATGTATTATCAAAAAAATGTTTTTTCTTATATACGGTCCCAAATGAGTTTCTCCTGGGAGTATAATATGTAATTTTTGTATTATATGTTTTATTAATAATAAAAAAATAAAAAAACTTTATACTTGCTATAAGAAACAGTTAAAGAACCTAACTACTGGATAAATGTTTATGTTAATTTGTAGAAAGAGAAAAAGAAACGTATAAATAAATAGATGTTAAATATACTATATATCTATGACTAGATTTTTGCCACTTAATTGTTCAAATATTTTAAACAGGCTTATTATTATTATTATTTATTTATTAAGTTGTTATGAACCCCAGAGTTCTAAGCACAATACAGTTTGTATTTAAAAAAAAGTTAAGAGTATATAATTTTTGCCATTCCTGATATAGTGCGTTATCTTTACTTACATTTATTTATTTATTTAAGTATGTTGAGTATAATGTATCGCATGGTATTATAATCAAATTAAAAGTATAATTTTTAAAGTGTAATATGCGATGCCATATTAGTTTTAAAAAATATTTTATAGTTTTGCGTAGAGCACTATTATGTTTAATGTGTATACATAAACGTTTATGTATTTAAAATGCATTTGTGCCATGTACACTAATAAATAATAAATACCAATACTGGAAGACCATTATTAAAAAAAAAAACAAATTAATGTTATAATACAAATAATTCCCTTAACATATTATTCATTGTTTCAGAATTTACTTACATTGTTTAAAATTACCAAATAAAGCGGCTTATCTTTAAGTGAACACTTTCGTGATATATATGAGTCCGCTAATTTTCACAAGATTCAAAATCTTGCAACTAGGCGTACCATGTTGGACATGAGCTTTCTCTACAAAATTGCTAATAAGCTAATTGATAGCCCAGAAATTGTTTGAAGCATTTTATATCGAGTCCCTATCCGTAAAACTCGTCAATCTGTACTCTTCGACATTCCTAACTCAATGACTAATTATATGAAAAATAGCACTCTTCAAAGAATACAGATTACCTGTAATGACAGTTTTAGTGACATCGAAATATTAGACTGTAAATACCATATTTTTATCAGATCTGTTAAAGACATTTTAAATTTATCTCCTGCTTAACTTTTAACTTTTTATTTTGACTTTTAATTTAATTTTATCATTCAATTTAACTATTTAACTTTAATTCTTAATTTTAACTTTAAATTCAAACTTTTAATTTTTATTTTTAAAAAGTGCTATTTTTTAGATGTTATTTTTAGAAGAACAAACATAATATGTGCATTACACATGTAAAGTAATTAAAAGTTGGCTTATAAAGATTTTATTAAAAAAGTATAGTTTCCAACGCTCTTGAAGTGATTATTCACAAAAACGGCGCTATAAAATTTGTCCAAATTTATTTTTATTATTAATTTAACTTGCTATAACTTCGCACATATATTGCTTTTTAAATTTTATTTCACCAATCGATAGATCATTCAGAAGAATCGATTTCCGACAAATAACATGTTATGGTTTTTTTGTAGATATTTCGCTTTGTAAAAATAGTCTTCAATCGAAAGTCAGTGTTTCTGATTGACTTTTTTAGGATTTTAAGTCAAGATGATTAGACCATCAAGTCCAAAACACTCGTCTAGTGTTTTGCCTTTATTTTACAATCAAAACCTTATTTTTCATCCACTTGAACAGAGACAATCATGATTTATAAAAGGAACTGATATAAAATTTTTAAATACTTATCGTTAGAGTAATTTAAAAAATATCATCAGTCCGCGATAAAATTCTCAAGGAAAAGCGGACGCCGAACTTGTTTTGAGGGCAAAATATCGAAAAAGAAATACCTGACTTAAAATCAATAAAGATGCTGTCCCATTTCCCTTTGTTACGTGTTTTTTCATTCCATCAATAATAAGTGTCGGAAACATCTTGAATTTCTTTTGGGAATCGTGAAATAAAGTAGAAAGAGAAGAAGATTAGGTCGGACGATATTAATGCGTCTATAAAGAGATAAGGACGTGCTTACACCGGCCCACTGCAGATTATCGAGCTTAAGCATCACGAGAGAAGAAAGAAGACCCGGAGAGAGTAAGGAGATACGCCCAATAGAAAGTAACAAAGGAATTGATATAAATTTCGCGTCATTATAATAATTAAGATTGCCAATTTATCGACAAGTTTGAATTGTTCAATTATTCCCAGCCAAAAGAAATAAAAATGGCCAAACGACAGTTCTGGTGTCTGATATTCTCTTTCAGATCATTTCCCATAAATATTTCACAACATAAAAGAATAGTTGAATCGAAGTTTTCACACTAAACCGAGTAAAAAATCTATTTATATCCAGATGTCATTATTTTTATCGTATTGTTTTGGTACTAAATAAAAATTGTCAATAATCAAGAAATAAATAACGTATTTGTGGTATTAAGACATTTTTCAGAAGAGATTGAGGTATCAAAAATATGGAGGAGTATGGATTAAAAAAGTTTATGATGTAACATTAGTCGAGTCAACTTCTTTATTTACATATGACATTTTTCTTTCGATACAGGTTGTCCCAAAATATGTGTACGAAGTTTAACAGATCCTAACTTTTTGATTTTACTTTCTGAGTGTAATTAATTGGAAATAATTAGTGGAAAATTAATATATTGAAATATAAGATTTAGTATACTAAAATAAAATAATTTGGTATTTTTACGTACTACTTTATTTCAACCATGTCGAGAATCGAACCCGAGTGATGGAGCATGTGAGGCAAACGAGCTGATCACCCGACAACGAGGCGGTCAAATTTTTAATATTTTATAAAGCCTTTGTTTTAAAGTTGTTACAATTTTAAACCTACTTTTTGTATTCACAATAGAGATGGGCATTTCAGTTATTTAAAATAAGGAGCAGTAACAGCTTTCGTTTTACGAATTAAACTGTTTCGTAGAACGATTTTGAAATTAAAATTTAATTTGGAGGATGGCGGGCAAAAAATCTGGTACAAGCAGTTAGTGGCCACTGTTTTGTCCACCCTGCTTTAAACAGTTTTTTTAGAAAGAGTTTTATAAAGTGATTTTATTTGTAAATTAATAATATCCTAACTAATTTTTCCGTGAAATTGTTTCGGGAAAATAACTGTTTTATTTATTTTAGCACCATTAATTTACAATAAACCTGTTAAATTTTTCCTTTATTTTGTATTTAAATGTTGGCGTTTTCAAATCATATTAAACTACAACTTTTTAACGTTTTATACTAGACTAGACTTTTTATCCGGCTTTACTCTGGATTGGGTTTAACTCAATGTTCATTGGTTGTGAAAATTATTGAAATGTTATTTATATTTTTGACTATCTAAAACAAGGTGATTAATCGTAATTAGATGCTCATAGCACTTTTGAGTTACTGTTATAATAATATGTAGAAAAATAAAACATTTAAAAAAATGCGTTAAATTTTGTAATTTCACGTCACTACGATTAACCGTTGAAAATGTAAATTTTATAATAGAATGCATAAAACACACGAAAGAAGTCGGAGAAAAATCTCGTTTGGAAAAAGAAAGATAACCTATAAATCGCATTATTATTGTTGATTCATAATTTCATAACGCCACGACTTACAGTTGAAAAGTTTATTTTAAAATAAAATAGATAAATAATTCCGAAGAAAAAAATTCACTTGAAAACAGCATGAGTGATTTTGAAAGGACATTTTAAATGTTGATTTTAAATTTCCCGCCTTTAGGACTTACAGTAAAAAAAATCGATTCTGCACCGAGAGAGGACGGGAAAGTTTTGGCTCAGCCGTCGACCTAAAAATTGAATCTAAAATGACATCTCCAAATTTTACGTTGCCACGACTTACCGTTTCAAAAGAGTTTCTGTGACAAATAAAAAATACACGAACAAACACACATGTGTTTTCAGTTTTATAATTTAAAAGATAATAAATAAGATGCAAAAGAAAAATAGTCGTACTATTCTAGACTATACGAGTATTTTAAAAACAACTAGTTAACATAAGATTTCAATTTATTAAGTTGAATAAAATCTGTACTTGGTAGAAGTTCTTTTCAGTACGTGAGGTTTTGAAGCGTCATGACAAATGTATGTACGAGTACAATAGGGTATTTTCATAATTTTAATATTATTTTTGTTTTTAAATACGCAGAATATTACGATGATATTTAATATTTTTTTCATACGACGTCAGATAAATTTTCTAGACAATCTTAAAATATGCTTATTTTGAATTACCCGAAAACAAGACGTTTCGCGCCCTGTAGAACAAACGGCACGTATGGTGTTTTGGCTCCAAACTTGTACGCAATGTTTATTAGAAGCGCAGTCAGCAGTCATAACGTGACGTCAAAATGACGTGATGCCAACAGCTGGTGGTTTTTTATGTGCTCATTTTTAAACCCGCAAATTATAAGTGAAAACTTGTTTTCAATACTTTGATAGTTATATCATTAGAATTGTAAAAACCCACCCTAAATATGTGTTATATTTTTAACGTTATTCCCAACTTGTGAAAATAGCTTATTGTACATACATAGGAACCTACTGAAAAGTTATAATACCTCGTGTTCAAATTTTCAGTTCAGGTCAGCAGTTTTGCTGAACATGCAAGAGGTTTCGTGTTGAATTCCCGACGTGGTTGACATGAAATATTTACTTTTTAAAAATGTGTTTTTACACTTGTATTATCTTTCATAGACTGGCACCTGAAGCCTAAGACTGATCATCTTACCTTCACGAGTCCGGGCGGTTGAAGAATCCAGCTTTATATGTGTATTTGATCCAGAATCTTTAATGAGTGTTTTCGACTTGCTGGCTACTTATAGCTTAAATCGGAAATAAATAATGGAAATAAGCCCGCCTCGTTCTGTAGTGGTTAGCGCGTTTGCTTAGCCTACCACGTTTGAGGGCCTGCGTTCTATTCCTAGTAGCATCAAAAAAAATACATAATTTGAATGTGATTTTATACCGCAATGTTTCTATGTTACTTGACTAGCACTTGAAGAAAAAAATGATCACCTACTTTCGATGAAACAAAAATGATCAAGATATGATTCAATTAGATTACTAGTTAAGTGCTTTATGCATCATTGAGTACGAATAATGATTAAATATCAAATAATAGTGGTTTGGATTGAAATGACAAATCCAATGTAATCGTATTCTTAAGATAACTGGCAGTGAAATATCACGTGTCAAATGGTCTTCACGGCACGTGTGTAAGATGGTCGTGTGAGATGCCACGTGTAAAAACATGAATGCGTTAACTGTATTATATTCGTGACAATAAATCGACAAATATTTTGAGGTTGACAGATTTTTTCGTATCAGGAGCTATACCTGTTTGAGAAAGGAACGTAGGTAGAACGTAGAACGTAAGTCTTGGCATTTATATGGCTTATGCTCGCCCTGCCATTGACAGTATTTCACTCTTCATAAAAATATGTAAATTTCTAAGAGTGAAACCATTTTGATGTATATATAAATTTAAATTTATGTGTCCAAATAGATGATGAATACAGTTCTGTCTACGAAATAGAACTAAAATCTTAGACGAGTGTTTTCGACTCGATAGGTGCTCTCATGTGAAAAATATGGATAAGGAATTCGAGTGGAGATAAGTCCGCCTCATTTTGTAGCGGATGGCATGTTTCCCTACAATTTTTGACGTTTTGAGTTACGTTCCTGGCAGGGTAAACGTGAATGATTGATTTTAAAGGTGGAGGTTTTAGATTGCAATGTTTCATATTTCCTAAACGGGCTCCTGAAGCGAAAGACTGATCACGTAACCTTCATGTAACAATCATGATTAAGGTACGCTTCAATTGGACTAATAAATTAGTGACTTATCCACTACGGGTGTAGATGAGGAACTGATAATAATGATGAATAAATAAATACATATTTCTAAATTATTATGTTCAAATTATTATGGAAACCTAATTTATTTAACGATAAAAGAATTGGCAGATTTATTCAAACTAGGAGCGATAAATTTTGATTTGAGCTCTTAAAGAAGGCAGCGTGGAAGTCTAGGCTTTATATGGTTTATGCCTTGTTTCTTGTTGCTTTCAGAATTGAATAAAATACGAAGCTTTCTGATAGATAAAAATTTCAAATTTGTATTTATGTAGAATGTTAATTACCAAGTAAATTATCAGCTGCAGTACTTTTTCCTTCTCTAGGCTGTTCTCTATTTCTGTTGTGATTTGTTGACCAAAGAACTTTTCAAAAAAACTAAACAATCAAACGGAATAAAAAAAAAATTAACTAGACTTTTTTAAATTTACCCATTAATTATGTACCAATGTAATAATTTTAGACAATGAACTAAAATTTGAAAAAAAATATTAGAAACATACCCGAACAATACATTACAAAATACGAGAATGTCAAAACAACGTCAATAACATCATTTTATAACGAGGCGAGGACAGGCAGGTTCTGAAATTATACAATAAACTACCATGCCTAATTAACAAAAGACTCAGACAACCTTCACAAAGGGTGTTAAAAATATTATCTCTAACAATAGAGTATGAATTCAAAAAGAAGGATTATTTGGTTCAATTGATGGAATAATCCGTAAAAGTTTATTTAAATAAAACATGTGAACATAACTCCGTACCTTAGACGATAAAACATGGCAGTTCACTTTTTGCAGTTTTGATGGTAAAAATGCAGATTATGGCAACAAGCTATTTTATACATTAACAAAAATGAAGTCCATTTTCTTCATAAAAATTAGTTTTTAAGTTGAAGGGAAAATCTAAAGGCCATTTTGTTTAAATTAAAAAAAATATCAGTAGTCCAGATACCCTTTTTTAGATGTTAAAATATGGGCAGAATGACAAATGTTACACAGTGTGTAAAGTAGCCACCAAATCACACAGCCACAAAATATTGTTTTCTGAACATTTCGTTCATTGTGACTTCCGTTGTTTATCCTTTAATATTTATTTTTTATATTTATTATGGGATTATATAAATTGTCCACTTCGCACGCAAGAGGTATCAAGTTCGTTTCTTGACAAGGCCAACGTTATTTTTTTATTTAAGAACGTGTTTTAAAAATATAAAAAAATCGGGTTGTAGTCCTGTGGCTAGAACTTCGGACTCACGGACCAAAGGTCCGTGGTTCGAATCCAACTCTACCCCAACTCGATTCCCATTCTCTAAAAGTGAGTTATTTACAACTCGTTGTAAATGGCCCTCAAAATGAAATATTTGGGTAAATCATAAGAACCCAAATATTTCTTTTATTAAAAAAAAATGTATGGTTCATGATCCCCAAAGCATAAGACTGATCGTATAGCTATAATATATTTCATATTGGTGAACAATGGGGATGATGATTATGATAAAAGGGGATGATGATAATGTTGCATGAAATTTGAATGATTTTAAAAAGAAAATAAAAAAAAACACTAACCTAAATCAAAACCGGATCCATTAAATAACCCAATGACCGGCCGTGTATATTCTTAGAATATTTTTTTTTTTCAAAAATACTTTCCGTCTTAGCCTTTAATATTTAAGAACCTTTAAAAAACACTAATTAAATTTGCGAGTTATAGTTTAAAGCAATAATTTATTTAAAGTGATTTAGTGAATAAAATAAACGAATCTTAAAAGGTTGAATATTCAATGACTGAAAAGCTCTTTAAAAAGCAATTTAAATGCATTCCGAAGCACTCCTATTTTTAGTGGAAAACGTTGCTTTTGTAGAAAGGAGGAGATAGCAGATTTATTTGTATTTTTTAAAATTTTTGCGATGCATTTTATCATATTGTATAAACAGTTTATTTAAAAAGTAAATTCATTTGCGCATCTGTGAAGTTTCATGAACTAAATTCGTTGCATTTTCAATTAACAAAAATAATATTGGTGGAATATTAACTATTCGAAAAGTTGATACTAAAAAATAAAAGTGGTAATTATTTTCATTTTAATAAAACTCATAGCATACTATTTTTAATCGTATAAATTAAATGAAGTACTAACATATATTAACGGTCAAAGAGAATTGACCTACTACTCGGTTAAAGTGTACAATCTACTTCTATTATCCATAAAGACAATTAGTAAGTTCTCACAATATAAAATTGCTATTAAGAAATGGATAGTGGAGGTGGGTTGCGCACGGATCGATGCTTGATCCACTATCAAGCCAAATAGGTAAAATGTATGCTCTGTTTATGATTTTTTTTAAATTGGTCTGTACAAATTGGTTATGTTTTTTATGAATATTTTTGTTTTTTATTGTTTATTATGTCAATTATAATTAGGTTAATTCGATTAATTTGGATTGACTTTGTTAAATAGCTAATCTTAAGCATGTTTTACATTTTGTAAAAAGTTTCCCTCGGCACGGGACACCCCCAGTGAGGGAACATTATTCTGTATAAAAAAAGAATACAAACAATGTAAAAGTATAAATAAATAAATATGCGCATTTTCATAATTTGGAAACTTTTTAATGAATCAAAATCTACCCTCTAATGTCAGGGATGCCCCTTTGTTATTGATATCACAATCGAACCCTTTCAATCACGATCGAAATACTATTAGAATAATTGAGTTTTTTCTTTCCTCTCATTCCCACTTTTATTTACTTTTCACTTCATAGTATAATCGTAGTGCAGATTAATAAATTTTACTTGTGTAAACTGCTGTTTTTTTTATATATTTATTGTTGTTGCCTATTTTAAAACAATGAAATTAAGATTTACGGTTTTGGTAAGTAGGGAGAAATTGCCTTTAGGCAATATACCCGCCTTTGTATGTAGAGGAGACCCAGGCAAAACGGATGGACAGGGCATAGCGAATGAATTTGATATTTCCGAAAATGACAACAAGATATCTCTCGAAGCCTCACAATCAGTGTATCACATCGTAACTACGCCATGACATTTTGTATATGTCGTTGGACGAGAGTGTGGGCGACTTTTGTTAAGATTTTAGTTTCCGAAGATTTTCTTGCGAAATACAAAAGTATGTATGTTTGATATTTACAATGTTTTATTGTAAATATTAGCACATTCTGTAAATGTGAATTAAGTCTATCACTTAAAAACCGTTTTTTTTTTAAATTTAAGCGTTTATTAAAGACAATCTTATACAATTCTGTTTTTTAATGTATTGCCTATCGAAAGTTACAACATGTCCCCATTTTTTTGGTAATTTGTCAATGCCATCCCGAAAAAACTAGTCATCTCTTGAATCAGAAAACGAATCAAGCCAATTTTAAATGCCTTGGACTAAAATGAAGCGTATTCCGGAAAGTGCATTCTGCATCCACCAAAACAAATGGAAGGTAGAAAACGCCAAGTCAGAACTATATGGCGGGTAGGGCAGAATTTCCTATCCACTATTTTCCAAATAGTTTTAAACGGGTTGATTTACATGTGGCCGAGCATTGTCATGTTGGAAAATCAATGTGTTGTGTCTAATCTCCCATTCTGGCCGTTTTTCCTTCAATGCTCTTAGTTCAAAAATCAGTTGTTTTTGGTACAGCTCTCCAGTAATGGTTTACCCGGTTTTAGAACTTCATAATACACAACTCTCTTCTGGTCGTCTTCTTTAATCTTTTTCGGTCATTCAAGCCGCTCTTTGTCTTTGATATCAAAATCATCACTTTTAAAGCGTTGAAACTACTTGAAATATTGCGATTTTTCAAGAACATGTTTGCCATACAATTTCACGAGCAAACAATGACTTTCAGCTGCAGTTTTCTATGCAAAAAAGTGACTCAGCAAAACATGCCGCAAATGCTGTTTTTTTCGCCAATTTTCAAAATTTTCCATGATTTAAAAAAATATGATGCGCACAAGCAAATTACAAACTGTTGACTAATTTTGACAGCTTATCAATATAGCTTCAAAATATGTCAATGATTTGCTACAACGCATACACAAGTGTTGACATTTAGTGTCGAATTCCGTTTTTTAAGTTGTAGACCCAATATATTTTTTTTATATCTGGAACCTTAAGTTTCGAAATTCAGAAAATACATGATATTGTTTTGACCAAATGTACTGCCTCAGGCAAAGTGAATAGGGCAAAACGAATGGTCTCATGGAAAGTTACATTTTATAAATTAGATAGATTTCCTTTAAATTGATAAATTTTATGATATTTTGTAGGAACAAATTGATACAAAAAATACTTCAGTGATTTGTTTTAATAATATTCACTTAAAAAGGTATAAAAAACTCTAATAGTTCGTCCCAAAACCGTTAAAGGGCAAAGAGCAAGTAAGAGTTATAGTAGCAGTACAGAAAGAGGGCGACTAACATCTTTTATTTGCTGCTGCATGCAGCGGGATCTTTTATCCAATAATAAAATTCAAATCAATAAGAAAATAAATTATTATGGTTCATTTACAAGTGCAGCGGACTTAAATTAAAAACAAAGTCAGGTGTATTGTCATACACGCGTTAAAGGCCTGATTTGCGATGAAATTTGTATCTAACTAATAACGGGATTAGATTAGATAATGCAGTCAGCGTAAAAGTTTAACTTACGTCTTATCCATCTCAAATAGTGTACACTGACTTTTGTAAAGATTATGATTTGTAATCACTGTGCCCGGTATCCAGGCATTAAAAAATTGTTTTTAAATTACCTAAGTTTTGTGTGTTTATATTAATACTAGCATTTACTCGCGTCTTCGCTCAAGTGATATAAAGGATCATTTTTTTAGGTAATTAATTAGTTGAGTCGTTTACTAATTGGATTTTTCATTAATGAATAACAATTTTTCCAAATGAACGATGTATTTTATCGGGATTGAAAGTAACTTGGTCTTACAACTATCGCTATGAAAGAAAAGCGATGGTCAGTTAGTCTATGGTGACGTAGCATTTTTACTCTGTTCAAAAATCCAAAATCCTACTTCAAAACCGAAACGAAAAAGTAAACCAAACTAACCATAGATAAAGGAAGTCAACATTTCAATAATTAATTTCAAATGGATTATTTCGACATCCCACCTTACAAAAAAACACAATAATAATACATCGAGCAAAGAACTAGTAAGTGTGGCAATTAAGTGAACATGTAACAGCACAAAAAGTCATTATTATCATCACTCCCCTATTCAAACCCAGTTGTGCACAGGGCACTTTATCAGAAAACCAAATGCAACGTAGTTCAATTACCTGATGCATGAAGATAGGGTGCTCAGTCCTACGTTTCAGGTGCCAGTACAGAAACAATGAAACATTGCAACAACATTTAAAATCAATATTTTATGTTCGCCCTGATAGGAATTGAACCCAGGACCTTAAAAACGGTAGGCGAACGCGCCAAACACTACACAACGAGGACTAATCTTAAAGGGATTATTGCCCGTCGAAAACAGTCATCCAGGGTTCTGGCTCTATCTCACACACATATTAAACAACCATCACTCAAATATACATACTTAAAGAAGATGAAAAAAAGTGTATCCTTATGTATTTAAATAATGTAACAGAGTACCTAGTATAAATGATTGATTATCTAAAAAATATTTTATCGAAAAAAAAACTTTAATTTAGGGGATTTGTTATTAAATGATTGATATTCACTCTTGATTAATTAAAAAGATATCTTAGCTGTTAAAGACTAAGAAAAGTTCTACTTTTTTGGTTACTTTTAATTGACATTGTGTCAAAGTTTCTAACTTTATATTTAAACAAATTTCAAGTTTCCATCGAAGAAAAAACCAAATAAAATAAAGGAAGATCAAGAAAAATACTGGTAACCATTTTATGTTTACACAGTTAATACAAAATCCAAATCGTTGATTGAAAAATATGATTTTTACATTATTTTATTTATTTATTAAAAAAACACCTTAATGTGTGTTAAACAACTTAAAATTAATTCAACTTTCAGTCAATGAAGATTGGCCTACTACTCGATTAAAGTGTACAATCTACTTCCATTGTCCATAAGGACAATAAGTAAGTACTATCAATGTAAAATTGTTATTAATAAATGGATAGTGGAGGTGGGTTGCCTATGGATCGATGAGTGTATCAAGCCAAATACGTAAAAAAAAAATCCTGATTATGAAATTTTGTCAGCAAGTTTATATGATTTTTTTAATGTTTTTAATGAATATTTTAGTTTATATTGCTTATTATGTTTACGATGATAATTGGGTAAATTAGATTAATTACGTTTTTATTGTCTTATTTTGTTTACTATGTTAAATAACAAATTTAAGGCATATTTCATTATACTTATTGCAAAATATTTCCCTCAGCACGGGACACCCCAGAGAGGGAACATTAATCTGTATAAAAAAATTAATACAAAATTGTAAAAGTATAAATAAATCAAACGAAAAAAAGCAAAGAAATGCTGATAATATCTTTATGCTTTGATAAATAAATGTCACGTCCTTTATAACCAAGATGAGTTTTTTTATTATTTTTGATAGTTATGCACCTTTACGATGTCAATTTTTTTAGGGTAGTATTATTTGACGGAAGTATTTAAAGGCATATAAGAGTAACAACCTTTTTCAAAACGGTAGGATTTAAAACAAATGAGCTACACATTTTCATAATGATGTTGTTATGTAATAAAATTATGCAACGTAAGTATTTTTTTAATGCAGGTAATTATGAAACAAAAAGGATTACATTCTTTGATTTTAATACCTAGTAATATTTTAGAGTACTGGCAAGTTAAACTCTCTTTCTCATCAGACAGGGTCATTTTGGAATAAAAAGAAGTTACGCCAATTTTCCACATGGTGGTATTTGAGAGTAAAGATGTGTTTCGGACTTTTATCATTCAGTAAAGTTACGACAGTAAAATGAAATTATAGCTTTTTTCTACGGTAAAATTTAGAAATAAAATATTGGAATATAGGAATTAAAATAACCTTCACTCATTTTTTTCACGGTGGAAATTAGGAATATAAAGAAATAAAACCGTTTCTTCACACAAAATAATTTTTATGCTACAAAGAGTTACGCCCTTTTGTAACATAATTGAATTTAGGGCTAAAGATGAATTACGCATTTTCTTTAGTAGATGGAATTTACAAGTTAAAATAAGTTTTACCCTTTCATCACGCGTTGAAATTTAGGAGTAAAAAAAAATCACAGCCTATTCTTATACTTGAGAAAATAAATTATTTTTGATTTTTTTATTACATTTTTTTAGTTATTTTTTACAGTTTACATAAGAGGTAAAATAGAGTCTTAAAAAATAAAGGATAATTACATAGCAATGAAATACATGTAAATAGTAAAAAAAAAATCCCACAAAGGCATGGCCTGTTCGTGAGGATACAAGAAAATTTTAATGAATTTTTAATATAAAAGATATAATAGACGGTTCCAATATTTTTGTGTAACATAAGAAAGAGAAAATAAAATATAATGTAAAAGATCAAATGGTATTTTTTTATTGTAATTAAAAAATAAAATAAATATTAAAAAAAACATAAAAATATCAACAATATTTTGAGTTTGTCCAAATTTTTGTTTACAAGAACTGGAATTAACTCCCTGGGAAGATGTTTATATTAACATATTACAACAGAGATGAAGAACATTTAAGAGAGGTTAATATAGAAGTCTAGGCATCTAGAGGGCTTATGACCTGTATATGGCTGGTTTAAGTGGCAACTTTACACACCGTGAAACATTCACTATTCTGTCCATATTCTCCTTCTACAAAAGTACTTGTGTACAAACATTTGGGCAAACTAAAAACATTGTTGATAAATCCACCTGGTCCATGAAGAACTACAGAAATTCAAAAAATAAGATATTCAGGCGTTGCCTAGTGTGTAGGTGAAATAATTCCATAAGATGAATCTCACTCGCATAAATAAAGGTTTCAGCTCTCTAACTTCACAAACATCAACAGATGAAAGAATTGAAGGAATATAGATGTTCAAATATGGGCAGAATGGTGAATGTTACACAGTGTGTAAAGTGGCCACTTAAACCAGCTATTGACATGTCATAAGACCTGTATACCAAGACTTCTATATAACCTTCTCTTAAATGTTTTTCATCTCTGTTGTAATATGTTCACATGAAAATATTCTTTATTATTAAAGGGTAACAAAATATATCATGGTAAAAAAGAGTTCAAATCTTTAGTTTGTTTTATTTATTTATTATTATTTATTTATAATTTTTTTGCAAAAAAAATATACATAATTAATAACAGGGAATCTATATAATACCAATTAATGTAAAATGAAAACGGAGTGTTCTCTGTTTATGATAGTCTCCATATAACATGGCACAGCCTGTTCTAAGATGGAGATTTTTTATCTTTAGAGCATAAGTAGTCCTATACTAATAAAACAATAACATAAAAAAAGAAAAACTAAAACTACTTAATTATAAATGCCTAGCTAATCAAATGTAAGAAATTAAAAATCATTATTATTAAAATATAAAGTATATATATGTGCCAAGAATACATGTTACTTAAACATAAATAATATAGTATAATATATAATAAAACAAATATAAAGCAATGAAATACATAAAAATATAAATAATATGCGTACCAATTATATAAAGTACTACGTTTATTGATTTACATATATATTTTTTAAAAATCTCACGCTACACTATTTATATGTGCAGTAATTTTTATTTTAAAATTTGTTTTACATTTTCTATCTTTCGAGTCTTTTATATTTGGCAATAAATTATTTAATATTTTTGGAGCAATTACATTGTATTGCTTTTTACTAAAGGCGGTTGATACAAATGAGACAATACAGTTAATTGTATACATGAAAGTTACGCCCTTTCTTTACATAGTAGAGTTTAAGAGTAAAAATAGGTTACGCCTTTTCCTTACAAGGTGGAATTAAGAAGTAAAAATAGGTTTCACCGTTTTATCGCGCCTCGCACTTTAGGAATAAAAAGTACGCTCTTTTTATATGACGGCAGTGCATAACGGAGATAGACCGCTAACCGCTAACCTCACCTCACCCGCAAACGCGCGTTCACACTTGTAAATATTTAATTCTATTTGCACCGTGCAAATGCGCTTAGAGAATAGTAGCTACCGGTCGGATATGCGGCGGGGACAAAATTAATCCACGATAGAAATAACGCTAGGCCCGACTATTTGCGGCACTGAATTTCAGGAATGAACTATTCAGGAACTACATTTCCGTCATAATTCGATTCTCGTGATGCATTTTAAGTGCCTTCTACCACATCACTTCCGGAATAAGAAATTATTAAATTATTGCTCGCTGAGATTGCAATGTGTAATTTTGAGTAAGCGTATTGTTTAACCATAGAATTAAGAAAAGTCCAGAAAGAGCGTAGAATCATATTTGAATACATCGGACTGTGTCCAATAATTCCCCCAGTATGCCCAAAAACTTCTTGTCATAAACATAATATACTTAGTCTTGAGGATCGTCGTTTGGTATTAGATATGGGGATTTTACATGATATTCTTAATGGACGTCTTGATAGTCCTGTTCTGGTTTCTGAGTTGGCCCTTAATGTACCTGGCTACCGCACCCGTCACATGAATCTATCTCTTTTCCATGTACCTGCAGTTCGCACCAACTATGCACAGAACTCTCCTCTGATTTGGTTGGCGCGTAATTATAATGTATTTTTCAATAACATAGACATATTTAACTGCAGTAAACTCACTTTTAAAACCAAAATTAAAAAACTATTAAATGAAAAAAATTATGTTCCTTTAAAAAAAAAAACATTTTTACAAATTTAAGTTGTTTCTATTCACTCATTTCAAACACACACTCACTCTGTCCATTAACCTACCCTCACACCCATACAATCACACACATAATAACATACCTACCAAAACCACACTCCACTTTTTTACACACGCATCCCCACACGAAAAAAACTCGCAAACATGCACTTCTATGAATTAATATCTAACTGAACTGGATTTTTATAATTGTATTTATGTGGAAAAATGATTTGGCTTTATTTTATGTTTTTATTTTTAAGGTCTTTTTTTAATTTTTCTAAAATTTTGTTGTGCACGCGGAAATATTGATTGACACAACAGAGTAGATAGGAAAAAAGTCATTTAATAAGAGTAATTGAATTAATGAACTTTAAACTTAAAATATAAAACAAATATTATTTTACATAAAACGCATATTTTAATATCATGTCAAATAATATTTGACGTTTTAAAGATATTGTCGGTCAAATGTCCACGATAGAGTTGTTTAATCCGAGATCCAATTTTCATTAGTTATCTTTTTAGATGAGCAAAGTAGGATAAACAAATTTACTACCCTGGCAACACTAACGAAATATTCATTTTGTTTCTTCGACAATCTGAAAGATGGAAAAATAATTCAATTTTTAAGTAATGCATTTGCTACATACACATTCATTTGCTAATTACACATGAATTGTGATTGCATCCTGTTTCTTTAAGATCATAGCAGTATTTCTACACGTTAAAAGGACACAACACGGCATTGTTGAATTTAAATCAGTTGCGTACTGAGCGACGTCTACAAAGAATCTAATGAGTCAAAACGTAAACCTACTCATTTGTGAGTAGTTTAGTCGCCTTCTGTTTGATGTGCGTATGCGGTTTCTGGACTATTCTTAATTTTATGTGTTTAACCATGCATGAAATTAATATGTGTCAATAATTAATAGCAATATAGAACTTTCCCGGAACCTCTGTACATAAGGCGAGCCTCTTAGCCATTACTGACATGATTTATTATCTGTTATTAAGTAACAATTTTTTTAAAAATAATTATAATTTATTATTAAAAAAATTTTTTTTTTTTACATATTCTCATTCATTTTCTTAGTTTTTTATTAATATTTTTCTAAGACCAATCCCTTTAAAAACTTAATACATTAAATAAATACTTTTAACTATACTAAACTTTTTTACTCAGTAATTAGGAGTTTGAATCAGTTGTGTGGAGCCCATAATACATAATATACATTGAAAGTGTTCAGCAAAATTATTTAAATACCTAGATTATAAAAACATTGAAACGCTTTGCACCTACAGCCAATCTAGAAAACAAAATGGATTTTTTACTCTTAAAAATAGACGTACAATATCTGAAATACGCTTTGATATTAATTTTTTAAATAATAACTTAGAACTTTTAAATTTACTTTCGAAAATTGTTTAAATATCCCCTTTCGCGTGACACGAAATAAATATTTATTCCATCTGCCGCATGCCGGTCTACGGTCCTAACTATTAACAAACTCTTTCCTCTATCGTTCGTGTTCAAATTGTAATGTTTTTTTTCCTCTGTTGATATTTAAAAAATATTTTATTTATTTATTTAAACGCCTTGTAGGCTTTTACATGTATTACATACATTTATACATATAAAGACAGGCATGTATTTTACACAAAAGTAGCAAAAAATAAAAATTATTTTTAGAAGAACAATTAAAATAAAATTATAAGGAAAAATCATATTTTCACATTTATATTTATAATTCTTCTGTACTTGTGATGTCACTGAACTCCTCCTAAACGGCTTAACCGATTTGCGTGCGGTTTTCAGCGAGATGTAGATCTTTGCGCTGCTTGTGTTCGTTGATATTTTTTAAAAATCAATCAAATCTTTAAAAAAAAAGGTTGGAGCATAAATCTTTTTTTCGTCGATCTACCAGGGTTGCATTCGATGAGAATGCATGTTTTACAAAAAAAGGATGAATGTTGTTTTTTTGTGTTTGAATGTTTAAAAAGTTTGTTTTTGAATTTTTAAAAACAACATTTGCTTTTTATGGATTCCAATCAGATTCCTTTATCACATCATTTATATTTTCTTCCCATTTATTTCTTTTTACTGGATTTTGGTAATACTAAAATAATATTAAATTCAATACATTTTTTGAAATCGTATTCCTACATAAATACACCCCTCTGTTGGTGAGAAGACCGGAGATTGAAGTTTGCAAAAAGAATGCCATATTTGAAGAAATATTTTTCTCTGTTTTGGAATTCAACCATTAACAAGTACCTTGGTACCTACTTAAATTCGATATTTGAATAGGAATAATTTTTAATTTTGAAATTCAATCATTAACACCACCTAGGTACTTACTGATTAATTAAAAGTCGTTTTCCACGCTAATATCTGCAAGCCAACGCTCGGGCAGGACAACGTCTGTCGGATCCGCTAGTAAAAATATAATATAGGAGTTAGATTCTCAATATTCGCATTCAAGATAAAGATTATTTGGCTCTTGACGAAATTGGCAATAGAATTCAATCTGTTAAGAATTGTGTGACAAACGAACCAATTACAAAACATTAAATGTCTTTATTTCTTACTAGCACAACCATTTTATGATTGTTACATAATAAACCTCCAAAATAAATTAATATGTAAACTCACAATTTAAATTTAAGAACATGATCTGACCACGAGACAATAGAGTAACTAACCGTACAGTAAAAAAGCGAAATAATTTTTACAAAAAAAATGTCTTAAAGTAGGTAACACCGCTACCTATTACAAGTTGAAATATTCGTTAAATAATTAATAAAGAAAATGAACGTCAAATAAGAGGGTTGATTAAGTTTTGTGTCTAAGGTCTATAATTTATAGGTACAAAAATACAAGTATATAATTAGACGTCATTAGTTATTAGATATGGCTACTTCGTCACGCAAAGGCCACTAAAATTTATTGTTTGAGATATAAATTATATTGCTCCTCGATGATACATAGATATTGGATATACTATACATATATTATCACGAACATAAAATTAATCATAAATCAGTATGTAAACGTATTTCTCAGAATACGATATAAATATTTGACTCGCTACATAAGATAATGGTTTTCGTTTTTATGTTATGTTTATATTGATCGACCTCTTTAATTATCAGAATTCTCCAAATTTATCATTTATTTATTATTACCTACCAATACTGTGGCAACAATACTTCGACATCATATGGTAAAAATGCAGTCATCAATAGACTTCACTCTCTAGGCAATAAGTACCAGGACGTTGGTGACTCATTTCACATGAAATTTATTACATATAGAACGGCTCTTCTTCTTTATTTTATTGGTAATAGTTCTAAGTAACTATTTGTTACTTTTGTTAAAAATTTGTTTTAAACTTCTTTATTAGTGTTTTTTTTTTCTTTTTTCGTTTCTTTTCTTTCTTAATTAATTTATAAGTAAAAAATATTTCTCTTTATCATTTTTTTTTACATCATTGTCAAATATTTTTCTACATAAACATATACTATTTACCTAAATATTAGTTTTCAATAATAATACATATATATATATATATATTTAATATTATTCAAAATTGTCTTCTTTGTTATTTTTTTAACTGGTTCAAAGTATTTCTAATACCAAATTATCTTTTTTTATCGATAATTCTACAACTGGTAATATTTTATTCTTTTATATAGTTTATATTTCTTAGACTTTCTAAATTAATAATATTGTTTTAAATGCTCTGTATTACTTAAATTAAGCTTACATGTATGTATATTTAATTGTATTTGTAACTAATATGTAAAAGGCACTAAGTGCCGTTTATTTCAATAAAATAAAATAAAATAAAATAATTATAATTCTTATTATAAATCTTATTAATTCTCCAAATTACGAGTTTTGATATATTGAAAAATACAAATATACAAAGAGTATTTTTCATGTCGTCAGATCTTTATTTCGTAAATGTAAATTAACACACGTTACTATCGTTACAGGGAGAAATAAAATTGAAATGAAAGAAATAAAATTACGCTATACAAAACATTTATTCATCGAAATCATAAGTACAAGTGACTAACCCATGAAGAATTGGTCGATGGTAACTAAAATATGAAACGTAGGGCATAGTCGTCATTTTGTTCGGAGTTTTCAGCCTTCTTTCTTTTCTGAGGACGCGGCATTTTCACAATATTTCAATATTTTGTACTTTCCAGTGTTGATTTTATATTTCTTCTCTTATTGACGTCAAACTTTCATTTTCAGCTCTCTGTGGATACCTCGATCACTATAATCGACAAACTCGTTCCGGAAATACAAATAAACTGAGCGCGCGCCGTGCCCACACAAACTCAAATTTAGAGGCCTTCAAAAGTACACAACTATTGAACCCGGCATAACCTTACATGACATTTAGAACGAAAAAACAAAAACACGAACGAACAAAAAAATTATAACAAATTAGTAAATAATGTATTCTCCTTTATTATTTTACAACAAATAAGTAAATAATTCATAGCGTCTTTACCGTACACTGCACAAACATCGCGAGCAGCTATGGCAGCTTTATTTCGTTGATTGAACCCTAACAGAAGAAGGTGTCGAAAATGCTCACTTTCGTCTACTTGGCAATCCATTTTAAAGACTTGTTACCAAATTAGTTAATAATATATATGTAACAAAAAAAAAAAAAAACTAATAATTTTCATTCTGATAAACCTTACCATATTATTTTAATTTTGTTGCTCATTTTTAAATTTGGAAAAAAGACAACTCCTAATATTTTATATTATATGATTTAGTACATTGAGAATACAATTAATTAAGTTAAGTTGGAATAATTTCGAAATGACAATATGATAAAAAATAGTTTTTGGCAGATTTTTTTTGGGACCTTGTTCATTTATTTATTAACGGATATGGTCCAAGTATACAATTTATAGGGTTTAATATTACAATGAAAGAATAGTTTAAAACATAAAAAAAATAAAAGACGCCTTGACAAACATAAGGGACATCGAGACAAGATCTGGACTATTTATTTAGTGCTCGTTTAAATCGTTGTAAACTTAAACCAAAAAAGTCCAGATCTTGTCTTGAGTTAACAATACGATAAAGACGGGTCATTGGAGAATTAAGGCCAAAGTTTGTTCTGTGCTGATTGATGACCTTCAAAAATTATATGTTGTGAAATAATAAAGAATGGATTTTTTTGCAAAAAACCGCACACGATATTTTTTATCAATATTAAAAATGTTAAGAACTTTTGGCATGACAATAATTATTGGGATCGGGTATTAACTACAAAATGGATTCAATTCAAGTGTCAACATTTAGCTAAATTAGCAAACCAAATTAGGTCGCTTTATGTCAACTTTATCCCTTTAATTTAAACACAAATAATAATATAAGTAACTATTTTGCCAACAGTATTTTAGTAGAGACCCAAATTTGGAATAAGTTTATTGTTAAGTTAGTAAATATATACAAGCTAAGGTTAAATTTGCTTAGTTAAGGCAAGGTTAGTAAACACTTAATTAAAAACGATTTATTAATCTTTAAAAAACTGAAACATTAAAAAAATGTAGTAAACATGGACGAAATACGAGATCATTAAAAAATATCATATACTGTGTTTTAAAACGAGATAAGGACAGCCGAAACTTATAAACCAGGGACTGAAATTATACAATAAAATATGAGACAAAACTAAATAGGTTCTTTATAGACCACCTAATAAAAATCAAGTAAACCAATTCATTGAATATTTTAAAATAAATATACTTGTAAAAGAAAATGGAAAAACAACAATAGTTGGTGATTTCAAGATAAATTTATTTGACAAAAAATATGTGTATTTTAATGATTAACTAAATTCTCTCCGCTCTCAAAGGTTATTTTATAAATAAAATTTAAAAAAAAAATGGAAAAAGAAAAAGACAATCAACATCCATAAATACAACTTTAAAATATTCAAAAAGAGCTGAGGAAAGATATAAGAAATTTTTTAAAACAAATGATTAACAACAAATAGCATGCGCAGAAGAAGACTGTAATAAATTATGAAAAATTATTAAAAATATTAAACAGACACCAAAATACCATAATCAAGTAAAAAGGAAATAAAGGAAATGGATGGAAAAGTAACAAATAATCCGGTAGAAATAACAGGAACATTAAATGAATTTTATATACATGTAGGAAAAAAAAAACAAAATAAATGGACCATGTTTAATTATAGCAGAAACACAAAAATCTTTCTTAGACCCGCAACATTAGGAAACATCAGAAAAATCATAGATAATTTGAAAAAAAATTACTTAATAATAAAATTAAATCACCACTAGTGAAAATGCCTTAAGGCACACTTAGTCCAATAAAAATTGATAAATCTGCATATAAAAGAAGGTACATATCTAGATGAGTTAAAAATAACAAAAATCACTTCAATATATAAAGGAGGTGCTAATTGCAAATATCACAGTATTTAACAAAATATTTGAAAACAACATTTATAAGAGATTAATGGATTATATAAAAAATCTTAATATACTCTCAATCAACACGGCTTTCAGGAAAAATATCAGGAACCGCTCTAGTAAATTCAATAGATAACATACAAACAAACATGGATACTGGGATTCTAATCACAGGAGTAATTTTAGATTTTAAAAAGCCTTTGATACGGTACATGTTGAGACAATGATGAAAAAATTAAATGATATTGGAGTAACATTTCAAGAATATAAACAACTAAAATCATTCTTAGCAAATCAGAAGCAGTATACATATGTAAACGAAAAAAAAACAAAATACAAATTGTAAATTTTAGAGTACCACAAGGATCTATTTTAGGTCCACTGTTATATATTTTGTATATTAATGATTTATCACAATACAGTTTTAAAGGAAAAATAACTATGTATGCCGACGACATAGGATTATTTTACAAAATCAAACTGACGCATTTACTAACAAAGACACAAACGATGACCTAAGTATGTTGACTAAATGGACTAATACAAACTTACTTACACTCAATGAAAAAAAAAGAAATATTATAAATTTTGAATATGGAAATAAATATTATAAAATAAATGTTTCCATAAATGCAGAACGACTAATTGAAATTGAACATGTTAAATATTAAGGACTAACAATAGACAGACAATTGAAATGGATAGCTCACATCAATAATTTAATCAGCAAAATAGCAACATTACAGGAAACCAAAATGACACAAACAGACTTCAACGACAGCAAAATAAAATATTGAAGCTAGTATAAGACCTCCCCTATCTAACACCAACTAAAGAACTCTTTAAAAAAACTATTCAATTAAATGTGAATGAACTTTTTCAACTAGAATCTCTTAAATTTATTCATACGTTAGCCACTGATATTATTGTAAAAAATAAAAACTTAAAGTAAATTGTAATAAACATGGACAAAATACAAAAATCGGCCTCCGTGGTGTAGTGGTCAAGGCGCTTGACTCACAAACGGAAGGTTCGTGGTTCGATTCTCGCGAGAACACTAAAAAATATGTTATTTTTCTCAAGCCTGGGTGTTCTGTGCTGTAATTCACCACTGTAATTAGACCTCTTGGTCTGTTGTGGTGCAAAAAAGGTGAAAAAAGTGAAAAAATATCAGAACTATATCACATACAATATTTTAAAACAAGACAAGAACAATCGAGACTTATAAATCAGGTACTGAAATTATACAATAAACTACCAGACAAAACTAAACAAAAGACTCAGATAAACTTTTCAAAAGCCGTAAAAAGTACAATTATCAACAACAGAGTATAAATAAAAAATGAAATATTATATTTGTAAAATGGATGTAATAATCCATAAGGGTTAATATATAAATTTCAAACAAATAAAACAAAAGACTCGGACAACCTTTGCAAAAGATGTTAAAAATATTATCATTATTTTAAGGATGTAAATTTAAAAAATAACAAATATTTTGTTAAATGAATCTGTTATTAATAAAACATTACGAAGAAATCTACAGCCTTATATATGTAATTACAAGGCTGTAGATTTCTTCGTAACGCTTATTACAGATTTCTCCCGTTTTTTTTATCTTGACATGGATGCCAAAATATACAAACCGTCCGGACACTCAATTATAAAATGGGGGTTTAGATATTTTATTCAATATGCCTCTTTCATCTTTATAATATCTCTACTGACACCAGTGTTAAGAGCAATGCATACTTAGTATGTAGATTGACTTAGTCGACATTATTGTATTCAAAATATATCGTTGGTTTAAATGTTAACGTCTGTCCAGACAAGTTGGCGACTATTTGTGTAGCTTGTGCTAGGTACACGCCTAGCGGCTAGTGATGGGAATGATTGGTTAATTAAATTTCATAAGTATTCAAAATTAAATAACATAGCATGTTTAGTGCTATTGCAATGCCGTGCCGTTTGGATTTACCCGATCGGGTTTGGCTTTCTCTGAAACAAACTAATGAAAAAACAAACCCTATTAGCGTAACAGTTAAAAAATTTGGTGGATGGTGATAGACAAATAAAATAGAACGATATGAACTGATAGTGATAGAGATGTTAAAAGCAGTAAATGTTAATTTTAAAAGACGCGAATCTTTTAAGACCAAGAAATATTAAAAAATGAAACTATCGGGTCATTTTAGCTTGAAAGTAGTTTTTAAGACCTCTCAAACGGATCCAAGTGAGAGGAGGAGGCTTTTAATATATTACAATACCAAATTGATTTTTAAATACTATTTTATGCTTTATTTCAGAATACAGTGATATTTAATAACGCTATTTTCCACACTAATAAAACTGTAAGTTATATTGCTTTGCTGTTTGCTAGCTATAACGTTCATTGTTATATTTAAAAAGGTCATTTTAAAAAACAAAGTTTACAAAAAATGGTAAAAGAAAAAGACAATCAACATCTATAAATACAACTTTAAAATATTCAAAAAGAGGTGAGAAACGAAATAAGAAATTCTAAAAAACAAATGATTAACAACAGATAGCATGCGCAGAAGGAGACAGTAATGAATTACAAAAAAAAAAAAAAAAATTAAATCAGAAACCAAAATACCATCATAAAGGCAATAAAGGAAATGGATGAAAAAGTAACAAATAATCCGGTAGAACGGTTGCTAGCTATTAACGTTCATTGTGATGGCGAAAAATTCTCGGGTCTCCTTTAGAAAAACAAATACGATTGTCGTATAATCTTATCATGTCCACTCCCTAGTTGGAGAATAGGATATTCACAAACAGCATCCAAGCCTTTCCGTCAGCTGCTGCTTTTGGCAAATTGAGAAATGCCGTTTTTGAAATCGATACTATTTTCAGAATACGATGATAATAACAGCTTTTTGTTTTTAGCGGAACATAGAATTG
The DNA here is from genome assembly GCF_059751315.1 of Micrasema longulum. NCBI lineage: Eukaryota > Metazoa > Arthropoda > Insecta > Trichoptera > Brachycentridae > Micrasema > Micrasema longulum. Next base: position 196,589 of record NW_028277880.1, read on the forward strand.
ACCTTACTGCATTCGATAATACCAATATTGTTTTTTTTCAAAATTTTGGACAAGCTGCTTTCTGCATAACTACGTTCAACTGTCTCTCCATCTCTTCGGTGGTTTTCTAGGTGGACGTTGTCCAGATGTGATTTTATTGGCAGTATACAAAGCCCATCACTGCTCATCCTGCTCGCATAGTTCCTATAGTAATTTGGTCTGAATTTTCTTCTTTATTTCACAAAAGCGTGCAGTATTGCAAATATTTGCTCTCGTAGCGTTTTTTCAGTGAGAGACCTTCAAATCTTTATAACAGCAGTTCTGGAGTTCTGGGTAGCAGTACTGCAAGATAATTTTTAATATTTTTTTTTACTTACTTTATATTTAAAATGTTTATTTAATTAATTACAAATTAATTTTATCATGAATTCACGATGCTCACTAGCGGCTGTCGTGCAACGCACGTCTATTTTTAATACTTGGCCGGTCGTTATAGCATAGTCTAATTTTCCGAGACCGCTTTTAGATGCGAATATCCGGTATGAAGATTGGATTGATTGAGTATCGAATCAGAAATAGGCACTCGACTTAATGCGGAACTTAACGAATCGATATTTATATCGAGACGTTGATAAGTTATATAACATCCACGTTAAAAAGGATGCATTTATAATTGCCTTTCTTTAAATTGATAGGTAATTATAAAATGAATATATAAATTTTAAATGTAAAGGGAAAATTAAAATCAATTAGTTTTCTAGGCTAATGGCCTAAACTTGGATGTTTTTTTCAAACCAAAAAACAAACGTATTAATATTCTTATAGTTTATCCAACATTCACCGGGTTTTATTGCCACTTAGCTCGCTACTTAGTGTGCATTATAAAAAAACATGGATTTCGAAAATCATCATTAAAAGGTGAATTAAAAATGAATAATAAACAAAAAAAATAAAAAAATAGTAGAGATAAATTATTTAGAATAAACTTTCTAATATGTTCAATTCGGTACACACTTATTTATAAAGTTTGTTAAATACTTAATGAAGACACGCGTTTTAATAAATTATATTTAAGTCATTGCCCACATCTCAAAAATAATTCAGGAAATTTTCTTCATAAAACACTTGTTATAAATTTCGATATAATTACGGAACCAATAAATTAATAATCAATGAAGCAATACCGCAGTAGATGAACTTTGTAAATGATGAAGTTTTGTCCACAACAGGCGTTGAGGTTAGTAAACCAAAACATGTGGTTTAGAAGTAACGCATTTGTATCAGTTAATGGCCTTAGGCAGCCCCTCTAACCTACTTCTACCCATAGCTAAGGGTTGTTTCAGAAAATGTATGTAAATTAATAGGATTTAGGCTGTTCAGTAAATGTGGATATTGGGGTTTGTTCTTTATAATCGCAAACGAATTAAAAGGGCAAAAACAGACGGCTTAGAATAATAAAATTTATGATATATGCAATGGGCACATATTTTAGTTGATCATTTTTTTTAAAAAGAAAATAATTGCGTTCCTACCATTTTTTTATATTTTATTTATTTATACGTTTACAATTTAAGTATTATTTTTTTTACAGAATAATGTTCCCTATCTGCTGCCCTATCGCGTGCCGAGGGAAATATTTTACAATAAGTATAATGAAACATGCCTTAAATTAGTTATTTAACATAGTTAACATTATAAGAAAATAATGACGTACCTAATCAATCTAATTATCCTAATTATCTTGTAAAACAAAATAAGCAATATAAATTAAAATAATCATAAAAAACATGATAAATTTATATGGACATGTAATTTAAATAAATCAAGTTTGGGGCACTTTTAACGGGTTATAAATAAACTTATTATCAAATAATGAGAATCAAGTTGTGGTAAAGTGTTACGTGCCGAGGGAAATATTTTACAATAAGTTTAATGAAACATGCTTTAAACTAGTTATTTAACACAATAAGAAAATAAAAACGTAATTAATCTAATTAACTTAATTATAATTGTAAACATCATAAGCAATAAACTAAAATAATCATAAAAAAACAAAATAAACTTATATAGACTTGTTATCTGAATAAATCGATTTTGGGGGAACTTTCAATGGGTTATAAAGAAATTCACTATCAGATAATGAGAATCAAGTTGTAGTAAAGTGTCTGATTCGTGAGTCCGCGACACTATCCATGGGATTTTAACCCGGGTGATTTTAATTCAACCTCTCAGAGAGTTTATCAAATCTGATTAATATTTTAAAGATTTAACAAATCCGGTGCTTATCTTCAAAAAAAGTACAATCATATTCGCTATAACATGAATCAAAGAAGTAGAATAATTAAGGCGTTCCTACCAGGCGCGTGCGGTGAATATTATCAGTAGAGATGCTGACAAAAAATCATGTCTTCTCTATTAGTAGGCATGATTGTACATAAGTTTATTGTTTTGTTTTTGTTTATTTTGGATCGGGTTGTGGTCCTGTGGCTAGCGTCTCGGACTCACGGACCAATGGTCTGTGCTAATGTTATCCAGATGCTAACTCTGAATTGCTTGATAAGTTATAACGATTGCAGAATATTTGTATTCGTTATATCTTTAATCTTCGCAAATTTGACTACATAACCGAGTATCGCACGCAACTACACTGGCTCAGTATCATGCATAGAAAAAAAATCACATTCTATCACTTCTTTACAATATTTTAAATAATCCTACTTCGCCTGTTTATCTGAGAGAGCTCATTCAACCTCTTTCGCAACACGGACTATCTCTTCGTTCTAGTAACGAGAGAACCTTTTTAATACCCAGTCATCGCTCTAATTTTCTTGCCTTCTCTCTCACAGTAGTAGCCGCTCGATTGTGGAATAATCTACTCACTAATGTTAGAGACGCCCCTTCTTTATTTACATTTAAGTCAAGATTGAAATGTCACTATCTAAATATTTAAATTATTCCTTTATCCTTCTTCTTTCCTTCCCACCCCCTCTCATCTCTTCATAGTATAGTATAAAATTATTATTTTTTTATATATATTTATTTTTCTTAATCTTTGCTTTTAATTTTTGTATAAAATTGTAATATTCAAGATGTCCATGTATTTATAATTTTCTTAAACTGAACGGTTTGGGTAGGTAGGAAGAAATTGCCTTAAGGCAATATGCCTTTTATGTTTATTTATTGTATATGTATATAAAGTGTCAAATAAATAAGTGTCTGTGGTTCAAACCCCACTCTACCCTAACTCGATTCTCATTTTCTAATAGTGAGTTATTAACAACTCGTTGAAAATGGCCACTCAAAATTAAATATTAGGGTAAATCATAAAAACGCAAATATTTACGTAATTTTCTTTAAAAAAATAAAAAGTATAGGTTAATATCTAATTAAAATCAATACAATATATAATATAGCATATAATCACTTTATTAAAGTGCGTATGAGGTTATTATACTAAGAAAATTATGCTATTTTTTCAACATTCAATACGGAAAGTCCATATAAACGATTTAAGGTTCATACAGTAGAGACTCTTTATAAAATAAATTCCACTATACAAATTTATAAAGAAGAAAAAATATAAGATTTTGAGATGAAAAAGTCACTCAGATACCAAAATAATATTAAAATTCCTAAATTCCACATAAGTCATGGTCAAGTCACACAGGTTTATTAAAATAATAAAAAAATATATTTTTTTTCTTTCTATATAAATCATATATGCATCTCACACCAACCCCGTTATTTAATTACTAGACTACGCACTACACTCGTAGTTTGAATAATAAATACATAATATGTATGTTTTCATCAATTTCATATGTACCTACACTCCCTTCACTCCTTGCACATACCCGAAATCAATTTAAAATGCTTATTTTTGGATTTATGAGGAATCAACAAAAAAATATTTTGTTTGATAATCCCGACCTTAGCAATTTTTTTGTAGACTAATGAGGTGTTTTGTAAATTCCGGGCCATTTTTTTAACAAAATTTAAAACAAAATTTATTTATAATTAAATTAAAACTATCTAAAAATCCAAATTTCAACATTTTTGTTAATAGTAGTTTAAAAAACGACCCACCAAAAGAAGAAAACAATCACTCATTTTAAACACAAATACAACTTCAATGCTCGCGCGGACTATTATGATAGTCAATACGGTTTAGCGCCAAATTTAATACTCCTGTGCTCACACTCAACGTCTGCATGGCACTGATTTTTAATGAACATTTTTGTCCTCAAGAAATACATGGACGCTTAATCTGTAAATTTCTACAGGTAAAAAATGTTACCCAGGTTTACTATAGTAGTCCGCGCGAGTACTCTTGTGTTAACATTATTTTAACGAAAATTTCAAGTAAAGTTTCGTCACGTAGTTTAAGTATAACAAACTCAAAATTCTATTCCGCTTATAGTCTCACGGAGTTAAACAGCTATCAATTTAATCAAAGGGTGGCGATTGAACGACCTTAGTGAAAATTCTCACCACAATCTACGTTAAGTGATTAAGGAATAGGATTAATTTACAAAACTAAAGGACAACAATTTGAAGACACCTAAATTCAATTAATTTGATTGACGTCAATTATTACAGATTGGTATCCTCAGCGGATTCACTATTATAACAAATTATCATCCAAGAACTTAACAATGAGTCTTTGAATTTTGACGGTTCTTGGTAAATGTATGGCGGGGTTGTGTGATTAATTTTAATTACAGTTTGCGAAATGATTTGGTGTCTTTCGTTCGCAAAATTTATAGATAGAATATACAGATAATGAATTGCAAGTTTGAAACCCGAGATTTATGTGTCAGTATAACGAAATACAAAATGAACACTATAAATTGCAACTGCGGAACCAGTTTAAATCTTTATTTTCTACTTTACCATATTAGTTTGATTAATGGGATTATTTCAACTGATTTTTAATTAGATTGAAAACGGGCATAGACATAACATAAATAGACAAGTTACCGTATTTTTTGGACCATAAGTCGCACTTTTTTACTCTGAAAATTTAACTAAAAATTGGGGTAACTCTTTTGGTCCGATGCGTCTTATCGTCCGCAAAATACGGTACTACCTAGTATTAATAGTCGTAGCATTACTAGCTGCTACACAAAATCATAAAATGTTGCATTGTCTTCATCGATTCGAAAAAAGACTAAAGATTATTATACAAATACAAATGCAGTTATTATTGGTAAGGTATCCAAAATTGAATATTATTGTTACTGGAATAAATTTAACGTTTATTTTTATAATATACGGGAGTATACAGTGTGACGTGTTTCATCTTAATAGGACAATATCAAACTCTCGGACATTATCAATGAGAAGGGGGTCAACTCTATACTCTTGTATATTGTTTAAAAAACCGGGGAATTTAATATTGTAATAATATTTTTTTTTGGATGCCTTACCAATCATTTCAATGGAATTCTACCAACTAATTGCATCCACAATAAATATCCCAGAGGTATTGAATAGTGACGACGCTTCATATAACACGAAGTTCAAATTATGTTCCGAAAATCGTCGAACGCTAAGAGAGTGGAGAGAATTAGGAAAGAGTGAGCGTTGTCGCGTCATGCCGCATCAACATTGCCGTGCAAAACGCATAGTGGAGTAAAAAGGATTAATGTCAATGCCGCTTCAGTATGAAAAAAAAGTTGTACGTCGCTCCCTTTCTCACTACTTCACATTTGCTTAGCGTATGCAAGAAAAAACACTTGCGGATCAAGATCCAGGGTTGTCACTACTTACGGATAACCTTTTTTTGCAAGCAAATTAAAAAAAAAATCAGGGATATTTGATATTTATTTACCATTAGTGAAATGTAAATATTTCGGTTAGGAAATAATTATTTCTGTAATTAGTTGTCTTAATCTCATAAAAATATTTTAATGCAAGACATGGTTATATACAAGACCTTTGAATAAATCAAAAACATAATAAGAATGCTTTTCAAAAATTTCATGGTTCTTGCTATTAAAAGTATTGCATCGTTTAAATACTACAATACAAAAATTCATCGAAATAGAAAAAGTTCAAAATATTTAGCAGTTGTCAAATTTAGTTTGTAACGTTTTGACAGCTGTCTCCACCAGAATTAGGGATAAGGAAACCAATCACGGGAAAAATAAATTCCCGTGAAAACAAACCAATAATTAAGGCCCGGACGGTTGGTAATAAAAGTATTGGCGTAGTGTGGCGTTACTCAGTAAAATGTACGTATTATATTTTAATTCACTACAGTACCTATAAACATTTGTATTCACTCGTTAACTTTATTAAGCATAAAAAAATCAAGCAGTGCTATTTCTGATTTTAAAATACAACTAACACTTATTTTTACATTAAATTTGTTTAATGTTTTTACTTATAAGTTAATAATCGTTCAATGGGGAATCAGCTGACTTCTGGAAAGCATTTATAATTTAGATTTTTACTACGCACATAACGAGAGTACACGATTTTTGAATTGTGCCTTTCAAAATTCTTTAAATATTCAGACATTATTTTTCCATAAAATGTAAGTTTTGTGTGAGTTTTTATCCACTCATTTACCCAGTTCGGCACAAAAAAAGAATGGGTCAATTTGCATTCTTATATTTCAAATATATTCCAGTAAATTGCTATTCTTTAATTTTAATTGTATTATTTTACACTATTTTCTTACTTTAAAAAAAAAAAATTGTTTCTTTAAACTATTTTTATCTGCTCATTATTTTTTCCGTATATAGTTATTATATCTGTACTCATTTTATTTGATTATTAATTAAAACTAATATCTGAGCACACGATGACAAACTATTATTAAATAGTTTATCGGGACAAAATATATTTTGATACTTAGTTTTTTTTTAAATGTATTAATATTGTAATAATGTGTATGTTTTATTGAATATAGACTCTATGCAAAAAAAAATAATCTAATGCAGTTTTTTTTAACCAGAAACCTTCCCGGAAACCACCCAAGAACGTTGTACATGCAGACAATTTTAAATTGACGTGGAGGTAGTACTATGTGTGCTATGTATGTGTACTAGTAAATAACAATTTTTGCAACATTCTAAATGGTAGACTGGTAGTAAGATAATTTGCGGCTTAATTCATTACTATGAGCTCGCCAGCATAGATGTTCATCCATTGATACTCCTAGATACGAGTATTTTTATAGATTTTCTGTATTGGATATTGGTACCATTGACATGAAGAGGATTAAGTGAAGATGCTTCTATCTTACTAAGCAATCTTTGACTATCCGGTTTAAGTGGTCACTTAACAAACGAAATAACATTATCCATTCTGCCTATGTGTAAACATCCATATTTTCTCAACTCTTCTATTTGTTGACTTTTGTGAAGTAAAAGAGCTGAAACCTTTATCACGCGGGTGAGCTTCATCCGTCTGAACCATTTTACCTACTAGGCAACGCCTAAAAATAATCTTTCAATTTTTATGCTTCTTCTTATACAAGTTTGTTTAGTCAACAATGTTTTGAGTATGTACAAATGTTTGTAGACAGGCTGGATTTCCTTTCTAAGGAATTATTTAGATTTAAATTCGTTACAACAGAGAGGAAAAATAATTTTGAAAAGAAAACACGGAGGTCTAGGCATTTACACGACTTGATTGACATGAGTGTTTTCAGGCGTTGCCTAGTAGGTGAAATGGTTCAACTGGACGAATCTCATCCACATGATAAAGGTTTCAGCTCTTTTACTTTACAAAAGTCGACAAATGGAAGAGTTGAAAAAACGTGGATTTGGGAGCATAGGCAAAATTGTCAATCTTACATAGTGTTAAAAGTGGGTACTTAAATTAGCCAATGACAGGTTATAAGCCCTTTAAATGCCTAGAACTTTAATTAGAATATCAAAAGTTATTTTACTTTTACTCGCTTATTATTACAATCTACTTGGGAGATAGGAGTGAGTTATTTATTTATTTATTTATTTATTTATTAACGGACATTGTCCATGTATACAATTTATAAGGTTTAAATATTACAGAAAAAGAATAGTTTAAAACACAAAAAAAAAAAAAAAAGAAGCATAAACAAACATAAAGGACATCGAGACAAGATCTGGACTATTTATTTAGTGCTCGTTTAAATCGTTGTAAACATAAACCAAAAAAGTCCAGATCTTGTCTTGAGTTAACAATACGACTTTTCGTTTTCAATTCGTTTTGTAAATGCATTCGTATCGTATGAGAAGGAACGAGAGTGAAATACAATTTTGATTGCGTTAGAGTGAGATGGATATATGGCGAACGAACAAACTTACGAAACGAAATAGTGACAGAATAAGCCTGCTGGTAAAGTTAACTCTTAAAGAACTAGAACATGTGACTTACCTAGGACTCACAATGGACAGACAATTAAAATGGACAAAACACATAGACGGACTCACTAAAGTAATGGCATCACTACATAGCCTCTTCTACAAAATTAAAGATTTTATATCAAGAAAGGAAAAAATTATGATGTACGAAGCCTATGTCAAAAGTAAATTGAGTTACATGATCGCCTTCTGGGGAACTGGTAACAAGACAGACATAACAAGAATACAAAAACAACAAAATAAAATTCTTAAACTAACATACAACCTACCCTACCTGACCTCTACGACTGAACTGTACAAAAAAACACACCAGTTTGACATAAACTACTTGACTAAAATTGAGACCTTAAAAATTGTGCACAAAATAACACTGGGAAACATACAAGACGACGACATAATATTAGTCAAAAATGCTGACATACATAAATATAACACCAGACAAAAAAAACACTATCATATTGAAAAAGCAAAGACAAACACAGGACAGTCAAAAATACTACATAATGGACTTAAACACTACAACGACCTACCTTACTACTTGAAAACTTTTAATGGAGACAAATTTAAAATCAATCTGAAAAAGCACATGATGACTGAACTAACTAGACTAGACGAGACATAAAATGACTAGACAATATTAAATTTCTAATGTAACCCTAACGGGTTTTTGAAAATTGTAAATAATTAAAAAAATATACAAATATATCAATTATTGTATTTAGTCCAAATTAGATATGTACGTATACATTGTCATTTTTATGTTTCGGCTTACATTAATTGTGAGGATAGAGAATTTCGATAAATAGGTGTTCGAACATTGTTTTCCTGTCACTGTCTTGAAAAAACAAACTGCATTTCAGACCTTTTGTTAGAATATACGAAATCGACGTTTCGCTGTACCGTTTTCCACACCTCAAAACTGAACCGATTTTGTTATTTATTTATTAAATGACAGAGTATCAGAATAAAATTTTCGGTATCGGTATGTTTTGCGTTTTTCAAAAATAGTTATATTTGTATACTATGCGCCGCGCGCTTGAAAACAACAGATAAAACTGTGCTTTTTACGGGTTTAAATGGTTCCAATTTCCATAATAAACCATTTTTTTATAACGAAACAGAATAGGGACACGCCAATGGTAAATATCTATGATGTGTGAAAAAGAGCTCTGGGCTGGTTTGGACATAAAGAGCGAATGGACAATGAAAGAACGGCTAAAAATTTTTTTAAAATTGTAAATAAATAAAAAAAAAAAAAAAAACTAACTAATATTATAAAGTTAAAGTAAACATATTGCTGATATAACATTTCTGCAATCAGTATAATCGAAAAACTTTTTTCGTTGTTCTTTATGTACAAAATTAATCTGGGATAATTTGAAAGGTACGAGTAGATACTTTAATACCATTATTTAAGTAATCTACGCTTGATAAATTTAAAACGGGTATTAGAATTTCAAATGTAAATATCAGAAAAAAACATACGTCTAAACAGATTTAAAGCGACGTTGATAAATGATCATCTGCACCGGCAGTACAGGAAAATAAAGGTAAAAAGTATTCACGAAATACTTAAAAGATTTTCATTTGACGATTCAAGTATTCAAGATTTTCTTTATCCACATAATTTGCATTCGAGATAACAATTTATTACTAAAATTAAATGTAACCAAATAAAAAGAGAAGAACCTTAGTATACAAAAAAGAGTGTTTGGTTTACATCTCAAAACTTGATCGTAGTTTTAAAATAAGTAAACCTTCAATATGGTATATTTTGTGTTTAAACACTTATACAAACAAAATTATATTTTATCTTTCGTTCAAGAATATGAAAAGAAAACCTAAAATAAATCACGTTTCTTGCTACTTTCAATGAATGTAAATTTGAATAAACTAAATACTGAAGAAAAGCGACTTTGGTACTTACATTTGAAAAAAATTGAGACTAGAAGAAATTAAAACGATCTTTTATATCTATTTAGATTATTTAAGGTAAATTATAAAGCTCATATTGTTTGAATAATATCTACGAGTAAGTGTTTCTAGTCTTCATAACTTTAGGAAAAAAAAACCGTTTCAAATAGATTCAATCAATAGTAATGTATCGTCTTTCAATCGGATTTTAAGATGTGGACATTATTCAATCATACTGAAAGCAAGGAGATGGACATTTTGTACTAATACAATACAAAGACGGATTGTTTATACTAATACAATAATTTTATTTTGATAATTTGTTAATTCAACACGTGTTGTATTATTTTTCCATAAACGATGATTTTTGAAATGTTTATTTAATAAGTGTTTGCATGTAACCGGCGGAAAATACGCAATGATTTTTTTGTTAATATTTTTCATTGTTTGTAAACAAAATAAATAACCAAAGAAAATAAAATAAAATAAACACGTTGAAAAGAACATTGTACAAAAAAGGAGGTTTTAATGGTTTTTATTAAATGTTTGTACACAATTATTGTATTTTACCTCCTAACAATTTTTCTTTGTGTACCGGTTTAGAAACGTCCCCGTCTCTAAGTCAGAACGTTAATAAAACTATGCAAATTTCACCATACACCTTCACGAAAGTAGAAGTTGCACAAACATACATAACCAACGTGGGGATAAGACACATGCTATTAGTAGCTAGCACTATCGTATTCTGATTACACACATATTAAAAATGTTTGGCTTATAAGAGAAATAGCTGAAAATATGAGTAGAGGAGAAAGGAATCGGAAATGGTATTTAAACATTTATTTTCTCTCTCGAGTAATTTACACTACGTTTATCCTTTAGAGTTTTGGAGCATTTAAATTTTCCACCGAAGATGAATATCTGAAATCTTTAAATAAATAAGTACATACATATAATGTACATCAAACGGAATCGATTATTATTTTATTTTGTCCTTAATTATTATGATTATTTTTAAATATTTTACCACATAATTAGACGTAATATAATTTTATTTTAAACTAAAACTATTTTTTTTAAATGATTTTTCTATTCACGTTTTTGTGATTTTTTCGTTTTTTTAAATGTCTATTGGTATTTAAACATGTGTTTTTGAATTGTTATAAAAGTCAATATTTTGTTTAAAATTATCAATGGTATTAAAATATATATATATAACTTTTATTTTTATTCTCAGTTTTGCGTTAAATTATCATTGATATATGTTTGTATTTAACGTGAAAATGTCTTAGTATTATTTTATTAGTTTTTTATTTTAACTACCAGTTTGAATAATATTTTATTTTTTTTAGGAATATTTTTTTCTTAGTTTAATAAGTTTAGTATTATATCATATTTAATTTTTGTGCAATACATTTCTCCTCAACACAGGTTTTTAGCGGTGAAATTTGTTCAACCTAACGAAACTGATTTTTGTTTTTTAATAAATAAACAAAAAACATATCCATAATCCAAAAAAAATGCACTTAAGAAAGGATTAGATATATTATTAAAAAAAAAATATCCGACCAGTTTCGCAGCTTCTGAAATATATTTTTATATGTTGTGTTTCATCCCCAATGGAACTGATTAGAGGTTATGAATAATTATAAATTATTGTTTTTTAAAAATAATTATTTAAGGTGCTTTACAAAACAAGAAATAATTGTTAAGCACTAAATATATTTTTAAAATTAAATGATAAAGTTTGAAGTTTTATTAAAATAATAAGTAATACTTATAAATTATTAAGAATTATGATTAAAAGTAATGCAAACACATTTTGTTATAACTACCCGCTGTTGGGAATATAATAAATATTTTATATTTATTAAACTATACTCGTCGTATTGTATTTAGAACCCTTAGGGAAATAAACATGGTTAGTTAATTATGCATAAAAACATTTTCCGAAATTTAGAAGAAACGTTGGAACAAATAAAATGGTCTCAGATAACCAAAATATGTTTTTATGTGCAAAGTTTTCTCCAGAGATAACTCCATAGAATGTTTAACGCAAGAATACATACATTATTACAATACATTATACTTACTAAAACAGAGAACTTAATTAATTTATGTGGTAAAATTAGAGATTGAGGAAAAACACAACCACACTTGTTTGAAATTTTCTTGTTATAATGTTTTGAAACATTGCAAAAATTGATACGCAGAAATATGCCCATAAAGTAATAAACTGGGTTAAATTTGTGATATATTTTGATTAATTTTAACAAGACATGAGAATTGTTATTGAAAGAATTTGGCAGAATTAAACAAACAAAAATTTGGTACATTCGCAACATAATGGAATAGAATTATGCAGTAAATGAAATCAATCTATCTGTCTATCTTCTTCTTCTATATATATATAAAAGGCAATGTTCAAATGGTTGTCCTCGATGGACTGAAAAACTACCGGACCGATTTACGTGCGGTTTTCATATAAATGTACATCTTTGCCACGAGCAGGTTCATAGTTTATGAAATTTTCAATTTATTAAGTACAAAAAATACATCTTTGCCACGAGCAGGTTCATAGTTTATGAAATTTTCAATTTATTAAGTACAAAAAAAGTTAAGAGCGTAAATGTTATTGTTATCCATCACCAGGGTTGCATTCGCCGAGAATGCGTTAAAACGGATGGATGTTATTTTTTTGAGTGTGGAAAAAAGTTTGTTTTTGAATGTTTACAACCAACATTAGTTTTTTTATGGATCCCAGTCAGATTATTTCATTTAATTCCTTATTATTTCAACGAATTTATTTCTTTTTACTGGATTTTAGGTTATACTAAAATAATAACTGACATTCTATACATTTTTGAAAATCGCATTTCTGACTAGAGTGCATCCCTAAGCAGAGTTTGACATTTGCTTAAAAAAATCTTTATTTGAAAATAATTGATTATTTTATTTATTTATTTATTTATTTATGTTTTTAAATTTTATTTATTTATTTATTTATTTATTTATTTATTTATTTATTTATTTATTTATTTATTTATTTATTTATTTATTTATTTATTTATTTATTTATTTATTTATTTATTTATTTATTTATTTATTTATTTATTTATTCAAACTCTTTATCAAAATGCAATTCCATGTTTACTTTGCCCAGCTAACAAGGGTACATACCCCGTTCCAAGCTATGAGCATTTGGACATAATCAAACATTGTTGAATTACTACCTGGTAAAAGAAGAAGTATAAAAATTGAAAAATTGTTTTCAGGCGTTGCCTAGTGGGTAATTTGGTTCAGCCGGATGAATCTCACCCACGCGATAAAGGTTTCAGCTCTTTTACTTCACAAAAGTCAACAGATGGAAGAGTTGAGGAAATGTGGATGTTCAAACATAGGCAGAATGGTGAATGTTACACAGTGAGTAAAGTGGCCACTTAAACCAGCCAATGACAGGTCATAAGCCCTGTAAATGCCTAGACTTCCATATTCCCTTCTCAAAATTTTTCCCTCTCTGTTGAAATAAATTTAAATCTGAACAACTCTCTAGGGGGGAAATCCAGCCAGTCTGCAAGCATTTGGACATAATCAAACATTGTTGAATTACTACCTGGTAAAAGGAGAAGTATAAAAATTGAAAAATTGTTTTCAGGCGTTGCCTAGTAGGTGATTTGGTTCAGCCGGATGAATCTCACCCACGCGATAAAGGTTTCAGCTCTTTTACTTCACAAAAGTCAACAGATGGAAGAGTTGAGGAAATGTGGATGTTCAAACATAGGCAGAATGGTGAATGTTACACAGTGTGTAAAGTGGCCACTTAAACCAGCCAATGACAGGTCATAAGCCCTGTAAATGCCTAGACTTCCATATTCCCTTCTCAAAATTTTTCCCTCTCTGTTGAAATAAATTTAAATATTTTTTAAAAATTATTCCTTATTTTTTATATTTTATTTTTACATTTTATGTTTTGGAATTCAAACATAAACAAGTACTTGGGTACCTACTAAAATTCAATATTGTCTATTACTTTTAGATTTAGAATTCGATCATAAACAAGTACCTACTTACCAATGAAAAGTTACATCTTTTTTACGATTATCTTAACTTAAATTTTTGTAAGTATTCTTAATTATGTTTAATCCTAAGAGGAAACGCGGTTCGATTCTTTTCTTCATACAAACGTAATCACGTATTTTCTCTCTAAATTATGGCGCAAGAGAAATGTTTTTTTTACAATAACAACAACAACAACAAACTATCACGCCGATTCCTCGTAAGGGTAGGTAGAGAGGATCGAACGCCACATCACTTTATATTTGTATTCAGATCTCGCTTCCTCTACATTCACACATCTTCTTACGCACGGGCGCCGATTACTCCGACTTTTACCATGTCTTTTTTTCAAGTATTTGTTGGATTTGATCATGCCATGTATTTCGCGGTCTTCCTCCATTTCTGCATCTATGAACATTCGTATTGTAAATATTTTTAGCCGTTCTTTCATTGTCCATTCGCTCTTTATGTCCAAACCAGCGCAGAGCTCTTTTTCACACATTATAGATATTTACCATTGACGTGTCCCTATTCTGTTTCGTTATAAAAAAATGGTTTATTATGGAAATTAGAACCGTTTAAACCCGTAAAAAGCACAGTTTTATCTGTTGTCTTCAAGCGCGCGGCGCACGGTATACAAATATAACTATTTTTGAAAAACGCAAAACATACCGATACCGAAAATTTTATTCTGATACTCTGTCATATAATAAATAAATAACAAAATCGGTTCAGTTTTGAGGTGCGGAAAACGGTACAGCGAAACGTCGATTTCGTATATTCTAACAAAAGGTCTGAAATGCAGTTGTCTTTTCAAGACAGTGACAGGAAAACAGTGTTCGAACACCTATTTATCGAAATTCTCTATCCTCACAATTAATGTAAGCCGAAACATAAAAATGACAATGTATACGTACTTATCTAATTTGGTCTAAATACAATAGTTGATATATTTATTTTTTTTAATTTATTTACAATTTTAAAAAACCCGTTAGGGTTACATTAGAAATTTAATATTGTCTAGTCATTTTATGTCTCGTCTAGTCTAGTTAGTTCAGTCATCATGTGCTTTTTCAGATTGATTTTAAATTTGTCTCCATTAAAAGTTTTCAAGTAGTAATATATACAACAATACTATTGTGACAGGTACGAGTGTTTAAATTTTACTCTTTAAAATTTAAGTGTTTTTTATCAAAAAAATTATCCACAACACTAATGGCTCCTAAAAAAGACATGAGAATCAAGGATTTGGTGGTGCAATCTAATTCTCCTCAACCCCCTTTCTCTATAGGCATAGATGTAGGAAATGCAATTTCTGCTTTACAAAGTGAAGTTAAAATAATTGCTGACTCCTACGACGAATTAAAACAGAACTTGGCACAAGATGGGGATAAATGGAACAAAGTCCTAGAAAATCTCGATATTGCAAAAAAAACCATTTATGTATTGAAACAAAAAAATCTGGAACTGGAAAATAGAGTGACTAAACTGGAAAGAATTGCTGAGATACAGGAACACGAAAAGAAATCCTGCAACATCGAAGTAACAGGGGTAATCGAAGACAAAGTGAAAATATCATGGACAGCTTCACGAGAATATGTAAAACTATCAAGACATCGATAACTGCCTTGGATGTTGAAACTGCATATAGAGCCAACACTAAACCGTCAGAAGACAACACTCCGCGTCCCATTATCTACAAACTAAACACAAAAATGAAGAAAGAAGTGTTACTGAAAGACGTTAGAAACTACAATTCAAATAAGAAGCCGGAGGATAAACTTAGCTCCAAACAGGTCGGTTTCTTAGGAACGAACAGGCAGATCTACATAGCGGAACAACTAACATTTCGGGCTAAACATTTATACTACTTGGCGAGGAAAGCTGGAAAGGACCGAGAGTATAAATTTGTTTGGACCAGGAATGGAAAGATATTCATGCGAAAAGATGTCGGTGCTCCGATCATACCAATTTTATCTGAAGATAAACTCCCTAAGTAGTTCCAGGTTAGATATGAATATTGTTTTTAAATTCACACTGTTAATATTTATGATTTATCAAATATTTATTATTATAAGAAAGAACTTGAAAACTAAATTAAGTTTCTATTATTATAGAATTATCTTTTTTACACTCACTTTTAATACAAACCAGTTATTATTTATACTGAAAAAGAGATTTTTTTTGGCATTAACCATAGTACTTTATACTAAAGAAATAAAAATCATTCAACAATCGATGCTAAATTTTTCAATGTTACTTATTCATTTATATATAATTTATATGCCATTGAAGCATACAAAATTATTCCAGGCTCAACTCAACTATGTGAACCAAATGTCACTCGTTATTATGACAAGATTGAGCGCGTTTATTGAAAAACTAGTCGGTAAAACAGTCGCCACTAAGATGATAAATAATAACAATTTCATTTCTTATTACTATGAGGAACGCACTTATCAATTATTTTGTAGTATTTCAAAAACAAGTAATGTGTTAGAAACTTTATTTTTAAATTTGTTTTTATGTTTTTATTTTAAAGACCTTTTGGAAACAGTTTCTTTTTTACAGTATGTATACCCAAAAACATTCTGTAGAATTATTGTTATTATCAAAACGCTTGTCGGTAAAACAGACGCCATCAATATGATGATCAATATTGTTAACATCATTTTTACATATATTATTAATATGTTGATTACTAGTGTATACTCTGATAACCTGAAAATATATTTCTGGCTTGTGACTAGAATAAATGTACCAACCTCTTCTATAAATGTTTTTCAATTCCATTGTACTCTTTATAACTATCTTGAATTAATCTACTTTTATCCTTTCATTCTGTATTTGTGCCTAAATGTTATCTTTTACAAAATCACAGAAACAATTAAAACACCATCTATTGTTAAATATCCAAACTATTTTATTGTTAAATTATTGCATCTTACAACCGTTAATTTAATATCCTGTCGTATTTTCTTACTTTCTGGAAATAAAATTGTATGCCAATGTATTCAAATTTACAAGGAAACGATAATAACTACTCATATCTATTATTATCGACCATATCACATTTACACAAGTCAAATGACCATTAATATTTGTGTACATTTTAATTACTATAAATTTATTTTCTCCAACATAAAAATATCTCAAAACCTGACGCATATCTTTTTAATATTTAATTATGGAGGACAGTAATAATGATTTTTTAGAGAAAATGTACAATAATATAATAATAGATAACCTTGAAGAAATAAAGATATATGACTGGTATGGGTACAATTTAAAAATAATTCACTAAAATATAAGGAGTACGGTAAACTTAGATAACTTTTTAACTTTCTTGGATAATTTTAATGATAAATTCGATATAATTATCCTCACCGAGTGTTGGATAAATGAATGCTATCAATCTAAAACGATTAATAACTATATTGAGCATCATTCTATCAAATGTATAAATAGAAGTAGTGGTATAATTGTATATGTTAAGGAAGGACTTATTGTCAATGTGGATGAAATGTTACATTCTCAAGCTAATTGCCTAAAACTAACGTGTAATGATTTGACAATCCTGGCTATTTATCGGTCGCCATCGTTTCTTAATATTCACCCATTTCTCGACTCCCTTCAATCTATACTCAATGACATGAGAGATCACAGGAAACAGATCGTTATTGGAGATATCAACATAAACACGATTAACAATAAACACCATCAAGCAAATGAATATACCTGTTTTCTCGGCGAACAGGGTCTACATTTGATTTCTGATGCGATTACTAGAGAGCAAAGTAATAAATGTATCGATCATATTATAACAAAAGGAATATATGGTTTCGATGCCTTTACTTTTCATTCTAATATAACAGACCATCACACCATTGCCATATGTACCAAATCTGAATCTCACATTACAAAAGAAAAAAAATCTCGCGTTACAAAAATAATATACTCTGATTTGACAAATGATCTAGAAAACGAAATGTGGGAAAAAGTTTTTATGGAGAATGACGTGGATATGGCAATGGACGCATTCATTACAACATTGACTCAATACATAAACAAACACACGACCACAAAAAATGTCTCTCACAAAAAACTAAAATTCACTCCATGGATAACCAATACTTTAGTACAAAATATTCACAAACGGAATAAATTACATGTAAAAGCCAGTAAAAATCCTAGCGATATAATTATTCAATACGAGTATAAGAAATATAGAAATTTGTGTAAAAAGAATATAAGATTAGCGAAACAAAACTACTACAAAAAACTGATTTACGAAAATAGTAACTGCGACCCTGCACGGATGTGGAAAATAGTGAGGGAAATTACAAGAACTTCAAAATCGAAAACTACCCAAATAGACAGTATTGACATAAATAACACAACTTCAATATCAGACACTAAATCGATAGCAAACCATGCGAATAACTATTTTACTTCTGTTGGAAACACTTTAGCCCAAAATATTCTTAGTGAATTAAAATCTAACGAAGACACCCTGGCTTATAATATACCATCTCTTGCTTCAGCACATAAAATTGAAGAAATTACAACAACACCTATTGAAATAATAAAAACTATAGACTCCTTGAAACTGAGCACAGCTACGGGTCCAGATAAAATAAATTCAATTGTTATAAAATCAATTAAAACATATATAGCAAAACCATTAGCATTCATATTTAATCTTAGTTTTAATATAGGAATTTTTCCGAAACATTTGAAAGAATCGACTGTAATACCAATTTATAAAAATGGTGACAGTAAACGTATTAAAAACTACAGACCAATCTCCTTGCTCAATACTGTTTCTAAAATTATTGAAAAAATTGTCAAACTAAAACTTAATAACTATTTAGAAAAAAATAATTTACTCTCAGAAAACCAATATGGATTTCGGACAGGCATGGGTACTGAAAACGCAATAGCTAAATTGACTGAAACAATAGCTAAACATCTAGACAATAGGGAAAAATGCTTGGCTATTTTTCTGGACCTGGCTAAAGCTTTTGACACTATTTCACATAAAATTCTATTTAAAAGGTTACATAATATAGGAATCCAAGGGCAGTTATATAAATGGTTAAACAGCTATGTAAGTGGAAGATTTCAGAAGGTGAAAGTGGGTAGTGACTTGAGCGAACCTGCTCAGCTCTCATTTGGTGTTCCACAAGGGAGCACTTTGGGACCACTGCTGTTCTTGATATATATTAACGAACTTTGTAACAAGCCATCACTTGGACAAATCATTTCATTTGCAGATGATACAGCTATAATTTATAGCGCATCAACTTGGTCAGAAACTCATAAAAAAAGCAAGTAATGACTTAAGTTATATTAAAAAATGGCTAGACGAAAACTTGTTGACTTTAAATTCGGATAAAACAAAGTTCATACGTTTTAGTGCAACTTCCGCCGGGCAACCTAATGAAATTCACGAACTTCAACTACATAATTATTCAGTGATGGTAAATTGCAACTGCAAAAAACTAAGTAGTGTTCAAAGTATAAAATATCTTGGAATAATTATAGACCAGTATTTGAGATGGAATGAACAAATTGAAACTATAACTGCAAAAATTAGGCGCTTAACACATTTTTTCATCCCACTTAGAAATATACTTAAAGTCCCGGACTTGAAACACCTATACCATGCACTGGCAAATTCTGTGTTGACTTACGGTCTAATTGGTTGGGGAGCTTGCACAAAAACCGCCCTTGAACCTGTAGCAATTGCACAGAAATCTTTAATCCGAGTCATCTTAAAAAAAACATTTCGCTATCCAAGTGACTTGCTCTTCAAAGAATTCAGAGTACTGAATATTATTCAACAGTATATATTGAGAACGGTAGTGGTTACACACATAAAGAGAGACATTTACCCAAGCGTCAACCACAACCATAACACAAGATACTCTAATAGGGATCTGATACTAAGTGAAGGGGTCAACACTGTTCTGGCATCGAGACAACACTATAACGTAGGCAAAAAGGTCCATAACCTTTTGCCAGAATCGTGGAAAGACGGGAGTGTTGTCAAGTTACGGAAGGTGTTGACCTCGCTCTTTCATGACATTGGTCGTAGGGAGTCAGAAAAGTTGATGCATGCCACGGATTGGAGAACCTTACTGGATGTCAAAAATAAAATATAAAAAATAAAGAATAATTAAGAAAATATATATTTATAGATGACAACCATGAAGTTTCGCATAAATAAATTGTCTATGTTTTTATGAATGTATGTATGTGTATGCGCATGCGTGTATGTACGTGTGTGTGTATGTACATATGTATATATGTGTATATTTATATATACATGTGTGTATATGTGTATGTCTGTATGTATATGAATCAAAATGTGTATCCGAATAAGTTTATATTTTGTTTGTCTGTGCTCTATATTAATTTGTTAAGTATTATAATATATTAAAATGTAATTGCCTAGCTTGGAACGGGGTATGTACCCTTGTTAGCTGGGCAAAGTGAATATGGAATTGTATTTTGATAATAAGTGTGAATAAATAAATAAAAAAAAATAAAAAAAAGTAAGGTAGGTCGTTGTAGTGTTTAAGTCCATTATGTAGTATTTTTGACTGTTCTGTGTTTGTCTTTGCTTTTTCAATATGATGGTGTTTTTGTTGTCTGGTGTTATATTTGTGTATGTCAGCATTTTTGACTAATATTATGTCGTCGTCTTGTATGTTTCCTAGTGTTATTTTGTGCACAATTTTTAAGGTCTCAATTTTAGTCAAGTAGTTTATGTCAAACTGTTGACTAAAATTGACAATTTTATTTTGTTATCAAACTTTCGATTGTGTTCATTTCATCTATTTAGCCAGAACTCAAATCTAGCAATAGCAAAGCATTGCCGGGTTCAGCTCGTTATTATATATATTATAATATAAATATGCTAAATTTGGGACTCTCGATACCCCCCCACTCCCCCCCTTGGGCCTGGAAGGGTTAAAAGTTTTTAAGATTCTAGGACGTAAAGATGGTTAAGATTGTTCAAGTTAAGTTGAATCAATATATAATGTTTAATTATTGCCAATCCATTAGGAATTTCGCAAGCCTCTTGATCGGCTTAAATAATTTTATTATTTGAAAAAAGACAGTCTTTTAGAAATCTGAATCATTACCTTCGAGATAATATGTTTATACAACAATTTTGTGTGATTTTTTGAGAGTACTTATATATTTATTTGTCATTTAATAAAATCACATTTACATAATATCTGTACCTCAGAGGCAGACGGATGCAAATACTAACGTCAAATGTTCAACAAAAGCGTAAATAATCTACTTTATGATTTCCAATAATGTCGATAAATCGAATGTGATGGTTTTTGAAAGAAATGAAAGTATGACTAAATGTGAAATCACTGTGAATGGAGTTATACTAAAACAAGTAGAGGAATTTGTGTATCTGGGAAGTATGTTCACTAGGGATGGAATGACTGAGAAAGATATTGAAAGGAGGGTGAGTGCCGGGAACAGAGTGAACGGTGCACTTAAATCGACCTTGGCAAATAAATGGTTGTCACAAGAGGCAAAATTGGCAGTTCACAACGGAGTCCTGGTCCCATCCCTGATGTATGGGAGCGAAGTATGGACTTGGAAAAACAGGGATGAAAGTAAACTGAATGCTGTCGAAATGCGATCTCTCAGGCGAATGTGTGGTAAAACTATGTACGATAAATGCACAAATGTTGAGATCCGTACATTATGTAAGGCTGAGACAAGCATTATCGACAAAATCAAGAAAGGAGCTCTGCGCTGGTTTGGACATGTAGAACGAATGGACAGCGAGAGAACGGCTAAGAATATTTACAATGCGAATGTTGATGGATGCAGAAATAGAGGAAGACCGAGAAAGACATGGCACGACCAAATCCAACAAATACTTAAAGATGGACATGTCAAAAGTCGGAATAATCGGCGCGCGTGCATGAGAAGATGTATGAATGTAGAGGAAGCGAGATCTGTATGCAAAGATAGAGTGTTGTGGCGTTCTATCCTCTCTGCCTACCCTTACGGGGAAACGGCGTGATGGTTTGTTTGTTTGTTTGTTTAGAGCATTAATTTGATTTATTATATTATTATATATATTTTTTTAATTAGAAATATTTGCGTTATGATTTTTTTTTTTTTCAAAGAAATTTTTGCGTTCTTATGATTTACCCAAATATTTAATTTTGAGAAAATGGGAATCGAGTTGGGGTAGAGTGGGATTCGAACCACAGACCTTTGGTCCGCGAGTCCGAGACACTAGCCACAGAACTACAACCCGATTCCATTTTTAATTTGTATTTTCAGTATATTAATACGTTGGTTCTTTTATTATGAGACTTACATTTCTTCAAAATCAATGAACATGACCATAAACTGGATACAAAAATCGAAATATCAGTTCATCAAATTATGGATTTGCATCCGACTGCCTCTGAGGTACAGATATAAAAGACAATGTACATAAAAAAACTTTTGTCGATTATTTGAAATTGTATATTAGAATGTACTTTTTGTTGTTGTTGCCTCTATCGATGTAGGTATACCCGTTTTAAGATAGATGCAAGTTGGCTAATTTACAGCCAATGCAATGTTGCAGTGCAAAAATACAATACATTGTTTAAGTCGATTGCGTTGGGAATATAAAAAGATTTTTTATGCTTTAAAGTCGAAGGTTGTGTAAATCGGGTTGTGGTCCCGTGGCTAGTGTCTCGGACTCACGGATCAAAGGTCCGTGGTTCGAATCCCACTCTACCCCAATTTGATTCCCATTTTCTAATAGTGAGTTATTTACAACTCGTTGAAAATGGCCATCAAAATGAAATATTTGCGTAAATTATAAAAATGCAAATATTTCTTTAAAAAAATAAAAAAAAGGTGCTAAAAATTCCACCATACTTTATTGTATATGAGACATGATATTTTTTTTGTATATATATCATTACAATAATAACAAAATGACGTATCTATCATATAAACATAAATGGTAAGCGGGAAGAGCGACAAAAGAGTGAAAAGAGGGGTGTTTTTTTACAGGTAATCTACAAAAAATGTTCAATAATCTGTAACTTCATATAAGTACACAATAAAAATAAGTAATATAATTATAAATTATTATTTTTTCTGTGGTTTTGTGAAAATCAACTTATTCAACCATTACTATCCACGCAATATACGTAGCTTTATTCTGCACTGTTTTAATACATCAAGTATACAAAAGTTTATTAAAAAAATACCATAATGACATTCAGCAGATATTTCCGTTATTATTGAAATGTCAACACTGAACACTGGCCAATTCCCTTTAAAATGAATAATGCCAAAAACGGCCACTTTAAATGCCACATGTCCTATGTGATACATAATATTATGTCAGCGGTAGTCTGTCAAAGAAAAATATGGATACGACGCCGACTGTAAGATATGAAACAAAAATCGGTTCTATGGATATTGAAGTATGTACTTAATAAAATAAATAAAACAACTTTGTTTTTAACCACTAATTTTTATTTTTCACCCAGCGGTTTCAAAGCAAACAAGCTTCTTTGTCAAGGTTTACGTAACTAATGAATTGATTCCTTTTTATTTTATTTCTATCATGTTCACTAAATACTACACGTGGACCCAATAAATCAATAAAATAAAGTACTTCATGTTGAAAATAAAATATTAAAATTAGACAACTTAGAAATCTTAGAAATTAAAAAAACGATTCATAATAAGAAAACAATAATTAATAACCAAATAAACAATATTTCGTTTAGTCCTCTCCTGGCTTACTTCGAAATTAAGGATATCAAATTACCACCCGTGTAAGAAAAAAAGCACTTGATTTATTAGGTCCACGTGTAGTATTTAGTGAACATGAAAGAAATAAAATAAAAAGGAATCAATTCATTAGTTACGTAAACCTTGACAAAGAAGCTTGTTTGCTTTGAAACCGGTCGGTGAAAAATAAAAATTAGTGGTTAAAAACAAAGTTGTTTCTTTATTTTATTATAATGAATAACCACAAAGCTAGTGCTTCAAATATAAACTTTATATAAGTATGTACTTATTTATTTACACCTGCAAAACACATATTCTCCTCTAGGGATGCAAATTGTGGCACCGTACGAAAAGGGCCTAAAACAGCAAAATACTGACTTTGAGAATAAGTGGTCTCGGAAGAATCTCGCGGTCGTTTGATTTTGTGAGGAATGAATATGTGGATAATATGTGGACATATATGGACGCTATTTACTCAGGGAGCAGACATGGAATGATGATGATATATTTACACAAAACTAACTCTTTCTCGGAACCCAAAAATAAAAAGGTGTATTCATGAATAGCAAACAAAGTGATGTATCTGAAAAATTAATAAGAAGCAACTTAGATGTTTTGGTAAACTCAATTTTAAGGGTTGAAAGGGGTTTAAACATGTTTAAAATAGGAAATAAACAAGACACGATGAAAGTTAGATCGTAAAATTTGAATGCCCTGTAATTCGCTATTTATGTTGGTAATAAAATTTTCTTTACACGTCCTATTACATATTTTATAAAGAAATTACCATATTGGAGTTACATTGAAACTTTGAATTTACTGCTGGTCTTAAAATACTAGTTTCTTAAATAGAATAACAATTAACACATACTTAAGAAAATGCTTGTTTCTTTAAAAAATATTTATATAGGAAAAACAACAGTTGTGTTGTGAGAATGTAATATAAAAAAAATAGTACATACACCCAGTTAAAGTTTTTCACAAATATAATGAGACCATGTTTCACAGTAAAGAGAAAAAATAATATAACATATAAGACAAGAGAAAAAAAGACCACGGAAGGGATGCAGAAATAGAAGTAAATCAATGTATTTATGAATAAAACCTGATTGCTTAATCGTATTAAAAAAAAGTATATTTCCTTATAAACTCTTGACTGCTCGTTGGTTCGTCCTATTATTAAAAACGCCTCTCTAATATAGTCTCTATCATATGTTATTCATATTAATCGCATCAAATCTGTTAAGCATACATTTATAAGAAAAGTTGCTTACGGATTAGGAATCGGACGAGATTGTTTTTTTTTTTTATTTATAGAAAAAAAATGTTTGCCAAATAACTTTGAATGTTTTGTTCATACATAAATAATAATAAAGTTTCTTCCTCTCTACTACTCATAATATATATAAAAATAATCACAATATAAAATTGCTATTCAGAAATGGATAGTGGAGGTGGGTTGCACACGGATCGATGAATGGATCAGGCCAAATAGGTTAAATGTGTGTACTGTTTGTGAAATTTGGTCTATGGGTCTATATAAATTGGTTATATTTTTATGATTATTTTAATTCATATTGCTTATTATGTTAATGTTAATAAGGTTAATTAGACTAATTACGTTTTTATTATTATTATTATGTTAACTTTGACAAATAACAAATTTAAGGCATGTTTCACTTTTTGTAAAATGTTTCCCTCCGCACGGGACACCTCAGTGAGGGAACATTATTCTGTATAAAAAAAGAATACAAATATTGTAAAAGTATAAATAAATAAATAAATGAAAAAAAGTGAAAACTCGATTAAAGAGAGAGAGTTTGTTAAACATTCATTTTTATATATGTATATATATATTATTTTATTTACATTACATTTTTTATGTAAAACAGATTCTATAAAATAAGATATTATAATCTAAAAGAGACACAATTTTCTACTGTATGGACGGATAAGGTGGGTCTTATTTGTTTTTTTTTTTCATATTTTTTAAATTCGATTATTTTGGTACAGGTTTTTTAAAATTCTATACAGATCTACTTTTATTCATCAAGTAAATGTTATTACTGTAATTTAGATCTCAATGTTTAAATATTTGTCACTCTTTTAACAGTTCTGGAAGATAATTAAAGTTTTTTTCCCTACATATGAATAATGATTAAAGCTCCAGTAGTAATGCATCTATGTAAAATTGAATTGTTCGGTTATCTAATCCAATCTAAATTAGATAACTTAACTTGAGTTAAGGCTCTTCTAAGGTATACGCAGCACGTGTCTAAGCCAGATTCACCGCAGCATCCTCAAAGCGCTCGTTATAGGAGGCTGCTGCGTCCGTTCTCGGACTTCAATGGTAGCTACAAAATTGATCCATCTTATACTTAGTATTCTCTTTTATAATTTCAATTTTATAAAACACTAAGTTATTGTTATTTCTAATTGATTCCATGACAAAACCTTATAAGATATTGGAAAAGTAAATGACATTTTTTTTTTAATTTGCATACTTTTATTAACTAAACAATTATTGATTTTTATTGAATTTGATTATTTGTGTATCAAAAATATCTTAAAAAGACAATTATTTGGTGGTTGCTTTGAAAAATAATTTAGAATTCCTTCGTAAAAAGTTGTTTTTACTCCGTGAAATAAAATGTACAGAAAAACTCGCGAGCAAGGAAAAATCTTTATTAATATATTCTCATCTCGATTCCGCTTTCCTTTGATTTTTTCGTCAAAGGTATAAAGTAACATAATATTATCATATTTTTAATACGAGTTTATCAAAAACCCAAATATTTATGCTTTTTAAGGAGATGAAAAGTGAGGTATGAGTACGATAAAAACTACTTTCTTACTTATAAAATTAAACATAACACAAACATATCAGATACACACATAAAAAATGTTTTGTCTGTTAAACGAGTATATGTAAAGGGTCTACTACTATTGGCATTTAAAAAAATGCACAACCTCATATGACACAAAACACAAGTACTAGAGTTATTAAACACTCCACCTTGATGCTGCAAAAACAATTGAAAATAAACACGACTTTCAGTAGAAGAGGATTGTTCTACTTCCAGATTAAAGTGTTTTACCTACTTCTATTATCCATAAGTGAGTTGGTACTCGCATTATAAAACTGTTATCAAAAAGTGGATAGTGGAAGTGGGATGCGCATGGATTTAAGAGTGGATCAGGCCAAACAGGTTCAATAATGTTTTGATTGTAGTGTTACTAATACGGTAATTAAATGTAAAATTAACATTTTATTTAATCTATAGCTAGGGGATATTTAAAAATTTCGTAAAATGTTTCCCTCGGAATAGGAAACCCCAGTAACGGAACAATATTTGAAATAATAAAAAAGTACAGAAAAATTTAAAAGAATGAAAAATAATAAACACGACGTTTTTGAGAAAAGATTGGTGTAGGTCATAGTCATTTATCGGGATTGCAACATATCATGTTGCTAACCCAAAATCATTCATTATCAATTCTGAAAGATAGTTAGTATTGGTTACATGGTTACATTAACCCTTATTATGGCAACCAATAAAATAAAAGCATATTTTATTTTAATATTTTTTTCCAGATCAATTAAGATTACAGCGCGTGTCAGCCCCGTAGCGTAAGGGTCAGCGCATCCGCCTACCATGCAAGAGGTCTCGGGTTCGATTCCTGAGTAAGCATGATTTAAATATTCATCTGAAAAAATGTGTTTTTACACTAGAGTATTTTATAGTCACTGGACTGGCAACTGAAACGTAAGACTGATCAACTTACCTTCATTAACAAAAAAAATATCAATATACTCTGCAATTGGTGTACCAATGCAGTGCCCTATGCACCATTAGGTGCGGAAAGGGAATGATGATGATGTGCATGTTGAAAGATTTTATTTTTATTTTTTACTATAGATTTTTTCCTAGTCCTTTTAAACGGACATCGCTTTATGTAAATTTTTAATTTGAATTCAATAGTATCCTATAAGCATGTATACAAATGAGTTTATACTTTCTATATGTGTTTTCAACAATATCTGTTTTTTGGCACACTTAAAAAGATTTATTTATTCACAGAAATCGGCAGTGTCACATAAAAATGACATCCGATATTTTTCATTCATTTTCAAAGAAAGAACTGATAAACAGATGAAATAAACGGCAAACATGTAAAATAAACTTACTTTTGAATAGAAGTAAGTTTCGAATGAAAATAATGCAGATTGTTGCTATTTTACCTTTCCTTATTGGTTTAGTTACCAAATTACTCCAGCCGGCTTCAAGTTCTAATTTGTCAATATTTAATAAGTCACAGAGAAAAATTTAGATAAACTGTCGTTCTTCTTTGTCATTTTAGCCACAATGTTAAATTTAGTTCGTAATTATAATTATCATAGATTTTCTGGCTGTCCCGTAAAACGAACACAAAAGCTTTAAGGGTTAAACAGTGTCATACAAGAGCACATTTTAAATTTGACCAAATAGTTTATAGGTAAAGTTTTTTAATATTTACTTACTCATTTTACTGTTTATATTTTAAATTTTTGTGAAAAATATTGTTATATATTACAACACAACATTATGATTCAACACCATAACAAATTTATTTTGAAATATTTTTATAGTCACTTTTAAAAAAAATTACCATGACAATAATAATAAATTCAGAAATCCATTGATAATATTGTATTTTGTAAGTGAAATCCACATTATAAAAAAAAATGTTACAAAATATTTAATAACGATGAAAGTGTGACAAAAATAAAAAATAACGAATTAGTTGGTCATGAAAAAAAATGGGCTTGGTTACTTTTGCTAAATTGGTCGTAATATAAGTAATTTTTTTTGTTCTAAAATATTTGTATTATTATTTTTGATTTTATTTATTTATTTTATTTTCTTTTATTCAGGAAACATACAGTACAGTGATAAAGTTTGATTATGCATGTATTCATATATATTTATGTACATGTGTATATTTTGGTAAACACGTTCGTGCAAAAAGTATAAATTATCACAAGTTACCTTTGCAGGTTTTTTTTCATATGATTTATTCTGTTCTTTATGCTATGCATATTTACTGTCAATATTCATATATATGAGAAAAAGAATCAATAAAATAATGTACATATACAACCAAGGTTTTGTTTAATTCGTTTTTAAAAGTAAACGCTACTTTAAATTTGAACTGAACTGAATTGGTACATTTGAAGTGAGAAATATTTTAAAACAACCATTTTTAAAAATGTGATGCCTTAGACAGTAAAGAAGCTATGACGCATTGATATGCATTAGATTACTTTGCATAGTTAACACATTGTACATTATCCTAAGCCATTATTAGATTCTGGTGGGATGAAGAGAATATCTTATTTACTATTAGAGCAATCCCATCGAAGTTAAATAGCGTGCTTAATTAAACTTTAGAAAGGAACAGATGAAAACCTGTAAGGTTATAAAGTAAAACACAAACATCATGTCACAT
The DNA here is from genome assembly GCF_059751315.1 of Micrasema longulum. Lineage (NCBI taxonomy): Eukaryota > Metazoa > Arthropoda > Insecta > Trichoptera > Brachycentridae > Micrasema > Micrasema longulum. Next base: position 226,177 of record NW_028277880.1, read on the forward strand.
GTTTGAACGACAAACGATACATTAGTTTATTTTTATTTATCTATCCCAAGAAAATACACATTTGACTAACAAAACTCATTATCTGATTCCACATACCTTATCCTTTAATATGTATAACGTAATATACTTTTTTAAAAAGTTAATATGTGCAAGCTTTATCTTCCCATGAAAAAAAAAAAAACATCTGTTATTTTTAATTAATTAGGTAATTTTTCATGTACTTGTACGTAGCTTTTGATTCATATTTTCGTTTTTTAGTACAAATTTTTGACCAACTTTGACTAGTCTGTTTTTATTAAGATATTGCTTTTAGCAATAAGTTAGCCAAGTTACCTTCTATATTCCCTTATGTAAAATGTTCTTTATGTCTGTTATAATATGTTTACAAATTACTTACTTACTTTGATGACGTTTGTCTCTTAGAGAACCTAAGTTTACGCTTCAAATGGTATATTGAACTCAAAACTGATATTTTTAATGTAAGTGACTTTTGCCTGAACAGCGACGATATTAAACTGGTTTTCACTGCTTAGAAATAGAAAACGGGAACAACAATACCCGAGAAAAAATCATTGTGCATCTGAACGGCTTGAACATCTAAGAAATTTAATAGCCTGTTCCTGATTTTTGACATGCCATGAATTGCTCCGAAGACCCCTAAATAATGTATCTGAGCAGCAGAATGAGCGTGGGACAAACGTTAGCAGTGCATTTGAGTCCGTTACTGGTGAGAACGTAGTAAGCATGTACTTCACGTTTGCTTTGTTAGGTGATCTTTTCTATACGTGAGCTTTTCTCGGGAAAACGAAGCGGAAAAGACTGCAGTTGGAGGAAATCGGTTGCACATTGCTGTCTGTGGATAAATGCTTGAGATTAACGTTGGAAAAGACGTTTAAGCAGATAAACTGCGATAGAACTAAAAAACATGTCACCAAAAGATGTACGTGAGTATAAATATTTATCCTTTGAATAAAATTATTGAAAATAATTAGTCGTATTTGAATGTCAAATTATTAAAACAAACTTCTGTTTATATTAACATATTACAACAGAGATGAAGAACATTTAAGCTGAGGTAATAGTCAAGGCATCTACAGGGCTTATGACCTGTCGATGACTGAGTCACCAGCTGAGTCACCAGCCATTGACAGGTCATAAGCCCTGTAGATGCCTAGATTTCTATATTACCTTCTCTTAAATGTTCTTCATCTCTGTTGTAATATTTTGATACAAACAGCTCCCCAGGGAGTTGAATCCAGTCCATGTCTACAAAAATTTGGACAAACTCAAAATATTGTTGAAACTTCTGTTTAACTTATATCTTAAAAAATATGTTTGTAGAGTATAGATATACAATGACGACGTGTCACTTCCATATACTCCATATTTGTTGCAATTGAGAGGGAAAATTTAAAAAGGCTTATGACCTATAGTTAACTGGTTAAAGTCTCCATTTTACACATTCGCCGTTCTGCCTATGTTAAACATCCACTTTCCCTCAACTCTTCTATTTGTTGACTTTTGTGAAGTAAAAGAGCTGGAAAGTTTTACTGATGTGGATGAGATTCATCTGGCTAAATTATTTCACCTCTAGACAACGCCTGAAAAAAAAAAAATTATGCATCTTATCTCAGTTTTGTCAACAATGTTTTGGGTATGTCCAAATGTTTGTAGACAAGCTGGATTTCTAAATAATTTCAGCCTTAAGAAAATTCAGCCTGTCAACTATTGTATTATTGCCTGTATTCTATTCAACCGAAAACATGGGCAGTGCATTTCTTTACATTTTGTCAACTTGTATATTAAGTTTAATAATATTATAACAATATGACAGGTCTGACGTGATAAACGGGCAATATTATGACAGATGACAGCCCGCGCATCGGAACCAGGAACGCTAAATTCCCCTCACATTATACGCACGTTATAGGATACTAAATACACTAAATTCGTACTAAAATCATGTCGTTACGCATGTTTAAAGTGACATTTCAAACGAACTTCAAACTTCAAATCTGCGCATGCGTTGGCAATGCCCGGAGTATGTATATTATCTTCTCCCTCTAACGCACGATTCACCGGTATAAAGCGTTGTCTATCTCGCTCAAATGACGATTTAGAAAAAATCACATAGTTTGTACAAATTTAGGGTAAAGAATTGTGCAAAACAGAACATGCACAGGGACGATTGCGCATGCGTAGACAAGATGACAAAATCGTCCGCTAGAGTCGATCTCGCTAGATCTTTTGGCGCTAGTATTGAATATTATGATGTTTACGAGTATAATATTGCAACAAATCCCTGTTTCTTTGTACCTATAAAATATTTTTACTATCAATAAAATTACTTATTTATTTCCACATATTTTTACTTGACCGTGCACTGCATATGCACATATTAAGGAACCGCCTCTGGTAGGTATTCACAAACATGAAAAGATACATTGAGTAAAATCCACAGTTACGAAACATATTATGTGTACTTATTATTAATAAGTTTTGTTACTTAAGTAGGGTCTAGATAATGACATTTGTTCTCGTGTATTAAACGATTAATTAAATTTAATCATCATGTTTTAAATTACAAAAATTAAAAAGAAAAATGCCATAAGTAATCAAAAGAAATTCAAAAGAGTGAGTGATGGCTTTTTGGCAGCAAAGGGGGTTGAGTATTCGCTAGTACTGCGTAACTCAAACAAATAACAGGTATTAATATCAGTCTCATTTCTTTTAAATACAGAAAAGATGATAAATTCAAGAAAAATACGAAGTGTTGCTAAAATTCAACACAGACGTCCATCGCCGTAGTTAAAAGGTAGAATGTTTTTTTTTTCACGAAAACCTGATGGATAAGGGTAGAAATGTTTAACGGCATTACACAACCCCGGGGAATCATACAATGAGACCCTTTTACTAGAATAATATTTATGAGATGTGCATAAATAAAATGATCTAAAGCGATATGCTTTCAAGTCATAGGAATAAAAATATAAAAAAATACATTAACACCAAAGTGCTTTAAATGTTCGATTTAGAATACGGGAATTGATATTTTTTTATTAATTTATTATTTACATATTATTTGAACTGGGATGTGGTCCGTGGGTAGTGTCACGGTCTCACAGATCAAAAGTCCGAGGTTCTAAATCCGCTCTACCACGACGTAATTCCTACTTTATAATAGTAAGTTATTGACACATTGAAAATGGCCCCAAAATTAAAATTCTTGTAAATGATAAAAAACTAAATTATTGGTTTTTCTAAAAAAAGGTTATACATTTTTTAAACTTTATGTAAAAGATTATTTTAGCATTTTCTGGCTTAATACCAATTGGCATTTTTTTCGTAATCAAACAATGAAGTAAAATAAATATTTAATTTTTAGCATCGAAATAGAACAATCAGTATACATGTAAAAACAAATTTCAACAGTACTCGTCTTAAGTAGAAAATAAAAGAAGAGATGAAAGCAAGAGTTTAATGAAATCATCATCATCAATCCTTTTTCGCACCTAATCACAGCGTACCTTGATCATTTTTGTTACATGGAGGTAAGATGATCAGTCTTACGCTTTATGTACCAGTCTAGGGACTATGGAATATTCTGGTATGAAAACACCTTTAAAATAAATGTTTCATCAACCATGTCGGGAATCAAACCCGAGACCTCTCGCATGATAGGCAAACGCACTGAACATTACACCACGAGGCCGGTGAAATGAAAGTCAAAGCTTATTCTTCCAATGTACCATTTGTTAGTATGAGAAGTTTGAATAAAAAGGAACTTAACTAAAAGTCATCTGCGAATTCATTATATTTATAATATCTGGCTTTTTGTGTAAAAACATTGTTGATTTTTTTATTGTTTCCTTTTTTGGTATTATCTAGGTTTCAACTACCTATATATATTTTACACAATGTATTTTTAAGTAATGCATATAGATATTTCTTGTAAATTGTTGTTGATTGTAATGTGTAAAAGCTCTTTGTGGGAAAAGAAAATATATATACCATTGACGATAAAGTTGATTGTATCTTAAATAAAGATGAAATAATTTATATTTACATATAAGTTATTAATCAAAAATACTTGGTACACTTCCACTTATATGTTTGACCAATTAGCGCTTTCACCCTCTTATGGGACTTTTCAGACTCTCTCTTACAGTACACCGCCAACACATGTTCAATAATTTGTCCACCTCTGTTTCATTGAAATATTGCGTATTGTATGTCTTTCAACTTATTTTAAAACGTACCTAAACTTAAGATAATATTAAGTTTTATATAAACCATCCTTACACTGTATGATATTCACCAGTTTGAAGATTCCTATTACAGGTTGAATGCGCTAATTGGTCAAATAAATAAGTGAAAGTGTACTAAGTATTTTTAGTTATTAACTTATACGTCAATATAAGTAAATATTTTGTCTATACCTACGTTTAAAAATGTGAAAAATGAGAATAAAAATTTAAATAACAAAACATAAAAGTTGTAATTCGAACTTTTCAAACACGAAAAATTAGCTTAATTTGAGAGGTAGTAACTTGTTCAATTATATCTGTTAGCGTATTAAATAATTGTCATATATAATATGCGTTTATAACAGGAAAATATCACATACTACAAATACCGATAAAAATATATGAAATGGATTTAGAATAATTTATATATTTTTTTAAATATGGATATGTCGAGAATCTTTTTCATACATAAATGTAAACAATAAATTTAATAAAAATACCTTGCTAGAAAAACACGGCAAGATTCCTAAAAAATTTCAATAGCCAGGAACAAATAAACATGAATCGTGACGTATTAGTGGCGTGGCCAATAAAATGACGGTTTTTATGGGAATTAAAAATTACAAATTTAAAATAACATTTTTTTTGTTGCTACTAATACAAAGCTTTTTTTTTCTAGACGGTATTTTATAAACCTTTATTAATTTAAAAATGTAAAAAAAATATGGTATTTCCCTATTTAAATGGTGCATGAAAATAAACAAATCGTTCAGTTTTGTCTACGAAAACAAAACGCTGGCGAAACAATAAAACGTAATTACAATGGCAAAGAGAATAATTAAACGCACAATGCATCATACGAGTGCATAGCAAGCTACAAGCGTGAACTTTGAATCAATGTACGCCCAGAGTTCCAAATAATAAAACAAGCTGTGCTATTCTGGCATTTGGCGCTCTATTGCACAGGACACCTGGCTCTGTAGTCTAAATGTGCACATCACAGTACAGTACAAATAGTATAGCTCAATGTCCTATATACGTACTTCAAACCAAACGTATATAGATCCGATTCCAAACTCAGTTTTTTTCTGTCAAATTTGTCTAGTTGAAAAAAAAACAGAATAACGGAATAATAAAGCAAAAAAGAATATTTAATATTTTAATTATAATATTATTTTGGAAGAAGAAATTACTATTCTTTTACATTTGAAATCCATTTAGAAAAAAAAATGACAAACGGAACTAATTTTATAAATATGGTCATAGTTTCATAGAGTTTTATATACTTTTAATATCATGAAAAACTTTATTATTATTTCCTATGTATAACAATTCCGATGAAAACGCATATGTTTATATGCAGTATAGTGTACCCAAAGACTTAAAATGTACTGAATACATTAACTTATAAACAGAAAAAATAATACATAAATATAATGTAAAAATAAATATAGCATATAAATATAGAATTTGTCTGACTCGTGGTGTAGTGGTCAGCGCGTTTGCCTACCATACAGAGGTTTCGGGTTCATATTTATATTTATAAAAATGTACCATAAATTATTATGTATAATTTTCATTAAGGAACTTTGCTGATCTGTATTTAAACCTGATCGTTATTATTTTATTCATTCTTTGTTGACCATGTGTTTCTGTAAAAAAAATATTAAAAAAATGAAATGTTTACGTCGCAATAAAGGTAAAAATCTTTAATTAATTTTTCAAGAATAGCTAAATATCCATTTTTCAAATCGTATATCGTATGGTTGTACAAATAAAAAAATGATGCTGAGATCAATAAAATAAAGTGATAATTTAATGTTCGCATAAATAATACAGAGTTTATTATCTATTCAGTAGTCAAATGCCTCACAGCGTTCTTTAACTAGTTTGGTAAAGCCAATCATCCGTAGTAGTCTAGAACTAATAGTAGACACTGCCCGTCGGGTTTATTATAATACAAATACTTGGAGCGTATATAGAGTACATCGTATAGTCTGTTTGCTTCTTTGTTCCGTCTCATCTCAGTCTGGAGTATGTCTAACTCTCATGAACACTCGAGGCAGATTCAAGATACGGCATGCTTAAAAATATTCCGGTTTTTTGGGAATCTACAAAGAAAAATTGTTACGCTAATGAGACGTTTAAATTTTCTTGTAAAATACAAAGCGATCGTACAAAAAGTACTCTTAATTAAGTAAAAATATTTCATATACATCTTACAAAACTTAATTCCTTCGACTTAACTCTACGAAAAAACAAGTCAGTTTGACAAAAAAAACTTGTAAAAAATTGAGACGATAAATTTTGTATTTTTAAAATTTTGATTACATACTAAACAATAATGTACAAATGAGAAAGCACGAATACAAAGATCTTGGGATTGTTTTAGACTAAACACTACTTTTTGAATCGCACATCAATAAAATTACCTCCAAAACATTGAGCATGTTAGGTTTCATAATTCGAATGAGCAAACACTTTGATAATCCAAAGGCCTTAATTTCATTATATTATACGTTTATTAGAAGCCATTTGGAATACGCATCTCAGATATGAAATCCCCAGTATGCCATATAATATTTATAAAGTACCTAAAATACAAAACCGGTATTTCTTATGTATCAACTCTCACTGCCTCTACCTACAATGGAATCACTTCTCTACAATACCGCAGAGTGTATGCAGACCAACTACTGCTTTACAAAATAATGACAAGAATAGTTGACTGTACATAACCACTTAGTTTAATAACAATACATGTGCCAGCAAGGATTTGTAGACGGTACCACCTGTTTGATGTACCAAAAAGTAAAACATCGTATGTTAAAAATGCTTTTTTTCGTAGGACTTTTTTAGTGTACAATACAAAATTCAAAGAAATAGATTACACAAACATCACTCTGTCAGATTTAAAATTTACACTAAAAATGCGTTATGTTACTTAGTAGAAATTATAATAATGAATATGTACATCTGCCTTCCCCTCCTTATCCTCTCTTCAAGCATTTTTGTCCTAACCCCGCCCAATTTACAATAACTTACTGTTCTTAAAAAAATATAAAAAAATTCTTTGATTATTGAAAAATATTTACGAGTACATGAAAATAACATTTTTGCATATAAAAACTTATATGTATTTATTTAATATGTAATATATTTTCTTTACTAACTTTGTATACTTTGTGGAAATCTGTTATTTGTTCTGAGTTCTTGACTATATCTGTTTGTTTACTATAAATATGTATGTAAAACTGTTGATTTCCCAAATACAATGAAATAAAATAAGACAAATCTTGTACAAGACGACAACATAACAGTAATAAAAAATGTCGACTGACACACATAATATAATACCACACAACAACAACACAAAAAAAGCAATGGCAAATGCAAGACAGTCAAAAATACTAAACACTACAATTGGCTTACCTGATGAAAAATTATACTGGAGATAAATTTTAAATAAAGATGAGACAATGCGTGACTTGACATATAATGTGTTAATTTAATAACAAATACAAAAAAAAAAAAATGCTACAGGAAAAAATATGTACAAAAAGAGTGCTCAAAATATATAAATTTTGATTGAAACTCTTTTAAGTATAATTTTGATAACTCGTTCTCACCGAGATACACAAAATGGCGATTTTTTCACTGAATATATTGATTTCGTCAAAAATATTTTTTAACCAAAAACGCACGCATCAGCTCTTTTTTCTGTTGAATGGACAATGGAGGACCGCTTAGGCCTTTGTCACTTCTTTACATTTAAGTGGTTTCTTCTGAAATTGCGACTCTAAAAGGTCTTTAGATTTTAAACATGTCCATAAACGTATTTAACGAAATTTTCTTGAAAATCGACCCCTAATTTATATAAAATATGAAAAAAATATAATCTTAGCGCGCGTGGAAAATGAATTGTTAAGGCGTTTTTACGTACTAATCATTATTCGTATTAGGTGTCTTAAAGTTGATAATATCGAGATAAAAGAGTCAAAACAGATCTGTGCAGAGTTAAATATTTCTTTTCTATCTGTTGAAAGCAATTTGTGTAGAGCTATTTCATTTTATCCTGATGATAAATTTTTTATTTACACCGAACTCAAACCCATACATTCAATGTTTATAGCTAGAATACATAAATTAGAAATTCTTAAGATTTTTTCCAAACTAAGGCAACGAGCGGCTTCAGGTCTAGATGGCATAATTTCTGCTTTTCTTGGTATATGTTAAGATGAGATGGTTGAACCATTAGTATTTCTCATTAATAAATCCTTGTCGCGTGATATATTTTCAGACCGGCTAAAAATTGCATAAATAATCCCAATTCATAAAGACGCATTCACAATTACAATACGCGTTACTCAGGCAATCTTCAAGTGTGTCAGTTTCGTTCAACGAAGTTTGGCAGAAGATCTCTAGGAAATATAGGCCATTTCGAATTTAATATACTGCCCGGTTAGCTAAAACATGAAAAGTCGAATTGAAAATCAAAAAGCAGCGCAATAATTTTTTTTACTAAAATCTTTTTAATGTAGTTATTAATGTAATTTATATAGATGGTGTAAAGTTCTGTGTTTTACGTTTCCATGTAATGTTTTCTCAATATTTTGAATGTATTGACCATGTATGAAATTATTTTTTGTCACAAAAATGATTTCTTTATATGTACGGTTCCAAATGAGTTTTTTTAAATAACTTCTGGGAGTATAATATGTACTTTATGTATAACATGTTTTGTTAAAAGTAAAAATAAAAATAATTCATTAATTAAAAGCTGGAAAGATAAGAGCAAGTAAGATGAAAAAACTTACCCAAAAAAAATAAGCACCCAACAAAACAAAAGGTATAATAAAGACAAAAAATAGACAAAAAAATAATAAAGACAGAACTACCAAAGAAACACATTTATGGGGTGATGAAACAAATTTTAGTGTCATCATCATCTAGTCTGTCTGAAAAAATCACCTGTCGTAAAAAAAATTACATAACAAATGATAAATTTGGTATCCACTATTTCAGGAATTTTTCTGCTTTTATCACCTTTTTCGCGGTGCATTTGCAACAAACTCGCAGTGTACCAATGTTTTTTGGTGCACCAGTTAAAAACCAATCGTTTAATATCTGAAGAAAGAAGTTTTGACTCAATTTAAATATTATTCTTTCTCAAATAAGTTATTCAAGCCTGTGTTTGATCACGTTTGAGCAACGCAACGTGGCAAATACAGTAAAATACTGTTAACAGAACGTGCATAAATAATGTTTCTGTCGTCTTTATCCTGAAATGCATTCCCACCTCCACCACAATAGTCAAAGGTACATAAAATAATCATTTAGCTTCAGATGCATGAACTAACATCATTAAGTAAGCAAGCAGGTAAGCTTGGCAAGCTTGGCAAGCTCCGCAGTAAGGATAGAGTAAGCACATTAATGTAATGTGATTGCTGAGGACTGAATGCAGAATGCACTTACAATATGTAATATTATGAATAATGTACCCTATCAATGTCTGTTCAATTATCATGAATTTGAATGAAAAAGTAATAGGTAAATCAATAAACGGGTTTTTTTTTTTGATTATGAATAATAATTACCATTAATTTTATTGTTCATATTCATGAAAAACTGATCAGAGATGATGGGATTAAATTAAAATCACCCTGTTATCCAGTAATAACGAAATAACAATTAAGCGTAGACTGTAAAATGGCACAGATATCAGATTAGCAAACTGCATATAGTCACCACTGCGACACGGTGCAAATCGTAGGTACAATGTTGAGACAGGTTGTGGTCCCGTGGGTGGTTTTGTGGGATTCAGATCGAGGAGACCGACGCCGACGTTTAGATCCCGCTCTATCATAACTTTATCTTATTTTCTGACTCAGTTTTCTGTAACTAAATAAAAAGGGCCCAAAAATTGAATTAAATAATGGTGAGATAAATATTACATTAGAGTGAAACCTCTAATTACATTGAATTTTTTTTTTAGTTTAAGAGATAAGATATTAGACACGTTTCTTTGAATGTTTCAGTTTGACAGTAAAACTAGTGTAAATTACCACTTGGGTAGGCCGTTTGAAAATGTGTCACAGCGTAAATAAATTCCTATACCTGTCTCCTTTTCTCTTGCCCACTTGAATCCTGTCTTTTTTGCACCTTAATAGTTTCAAGAACTATTCAGTTGATTATTTTGCCACCTGGGGTCAGTTTCCGCTTTGACCGCGATTGAAGTGCATGTTCGGTTTGGAGTTTTGCCGCTTAAGCAGAAAAATAAGAAAATCTACAAAATAGCATACACTCCATTTTCTTGTAATCCATACCAAAAAAGCGCTGTGACATTAACAAAATTTAATATACCCACTGTCGAAAACCAGCTCACGCATCGCCACCACTAGTTCTTCAATAAAATCTGCTCTTAAAATTCATGTACCATTAATCGTTCACGTGCAGCTAAAAAAATTGACAACAGTTTGGCTGAGAGCTTTAAAGTCAACATTTACGTTTCATCTTTAATTACAAATATTAAAAAGATATAAATATATATTTTATTTACATAAACGGCAAAATTACCTTTCACAAAACTTATAATATGAAAGTGTTGGTTTTAATTATTTTTTAAAAACATATATGTCTTTTTTCCTAAGATTAAGAGGCAAAAATTAAACCTCAAATTATACAAAACATTCAGTAGAAGTAAAATATCCGCGTCTATTTGAGATCGCCTGTATTCGGCGAATAAATAATACAGTTTTGTGTCTCGAAATCTAACTACAGTCCTGGACGAGCGTTTTCGACTCGATGGCTACTTTTAGATAGAAATCTTGAAAAAGTAAATCGAGTTGAGAAAAGTCTACCCTGTAGTGAAGTGGTTGTATGTTTGCCTACATGTCATCATCATTATTCTCTTTTGGAACCTAATGGTGCATATGATACTGCATTGGAACACCAATCGCAGCGGGTTTTTTTTTTTTTTTTAAAAGGATTAACCCGCTTAGCCTTTATTTCGAGGCTTGTCAGTAGGTAGGAAAGAGGGGATATGGAAGGAGGTTATGAACAATACACCACAACACCGAGACTAATTGAGAAAAAATTCTTGGATTTTTTTCTTGCAACTGGCGGGAATCGAACCCGCGACGCCAGTTTCACAGTTGGCCGTCTGACCAACTGCTCCACGGCGCCTGCCTGTAGATAATCTTTTTGTTACATGAAGGTAAGACAATCTATCAGATGACAATGAAATATTCAAGTATTACAACAAAACAAAATACCCTTTTAAATGAATATTACATGTAAACCATAATTGGAGTCGGACTCAAAATCTATTGTATGGTAGGCAAAAGCGCTGACTACTACACTACGAGGCTAACGTGTATGATTACTGTAACTCTGTATACTAAGTTCGAAAAATGTATTTTTGATAATTAGCGCTTTATTTATATTAAATATATATATATAAATAACAGTTGTCGGCATATTTTAAAAACATCTCATTTCGCACATTCCTTTAAAAAATAGTAATCTTAGTATTATTTTATTTAAGTTCATTTTGTAATACTTTAAAAACATTTATTATATATAAGAAACAGCATTTCGCTGTTAATTAATATTACTGTATTATCATTTTGCATTTTTCTCTTTATTTCATACAATTTATAATTTTAATTTTAATTTATATATATTAACATTGAGATATAAGTGTACATGTGTATGATGTGCTTGGATGCGCGTATGTATGTAAGTATATATGGTTGTATGTATGAGTGCACTTATATGTATGTGTGTAAATGTATGCGTATATTTGTTACAATATTTTTTTTATTTGCATTTATATAATTTTAAATCCATATAATAAATAAAACAGAGTGAGCCATTCTCAAAGCACAAGGGCTAGTCTCTTTTTGGAAGGTCAAAGCTATGAGATCCATTAAAAGTACACAACTAGATTACAACAGATTTTTTTTTTTTACATTAACATACTGCTAGTTTTATAAATACCACATTTTAAACTATTGATAAAGAAAGTGCCGTTCGACCATAAGCCCGCCAACGTACTAACATATGTGTACAAGAAGTAAAATAAGCAAATAAAAGGAATGAAAAGGGAAATTATGGATTCTAGATCTTCGTCATTGTAAATGTTGGAATTTATGATGATGGATGCTGAATTGTGATCCAAAATGTCGGCAAAGAGCGGAAACGACGCACAACTAATAATTATAATAATTAACACGACGTTTTCAAAAGAACACGTTTTCTTTTTAAAAAATGTAAATGATGTAAAACTAATGCACCATGATTATTTTAGCTAAACAAGGAAGGAAAATGGATTTATAATATTATTTCAACGGTGCTAAGTGATTTACGATCTCCGCTGAAAACGATCGTAGCTGAAAGCTGAAAAGCAACCATCGCCTGAAAGATCAAGCAGATTTCAGATCCAGACAAAGATAGTACAGGATGTGGGCGAGAACTGTGCAGCAAAATGGATATGATTAGCGAAAGAAGCTTCTAAATTGAAAGCTTGCATTTTACCATAACGTTATTTATTTACCCTTTTAAGAGCTTTTAATAAAGGTATTTAAGTATTCACACAAGCACATAAAACCAGTATAAAGTGAAATACTCAAAATAACGCGCATACAATTTAATATTTTATACGAAATAATGTACCATTTTGCGCGTTATTAAAATAATTTAACTTTATAAACAAAGTTGTATAATAGAAAAAATAAATTCCTCATTTAATTTAATTACAGACCAATGAGCGACTTCGTCTAAGCGTTTTTGTTATTTTCTATTTTAAATACTGAATTATATTTTTTATTTTACCCGAATTTAAAACTGTTTATTGTTTTTTTAATGTAAATTAGTTTATTTTTAAAATTTTTGATTATTTCTTAACAACGTTTACCGTCCGGATCATACATTTTGACACGAAATATAAAAGGACAAAATAAATTGACTCGACCCTTATAAGGCTGTGCTACAAAATTCCTTTACACGTGGTGTTAAAACATTGTTTTACCATAAGCGAAATCAAAATTCAAAGTTCAGACATTAAAAAATATATTGTGACATACTGTAAAATAATTATTTCTCCATTTAAAAAAAAACAGAATATAATTTAGGCTTGTTTTAGGAAAATTAATTAAAAATCATAAATACGCCGGTCGCAGAACTAGCGCGTACTCTCGCCTACTGCCAATGACCGACTGACTGAACGTATTTCTTCATTTTATTTGGTTACTTTCACACAAAAACCGGCCATATAACAGCGGCTCTATCTTCATCGTTTTTTCTTGCTTTTTCTTATGTAGTAAAAAGAATTTATTATGGTGTTGATATCACATTCCTTCGTAAAATCATTCTTTGCACAGTAAGGACAAATATCGTTTGTATTAAAATCCAGTTCCTTTATATAAATTTTACTTTTCAAATCCGATGTGAAAACGTTAATTTGAAGATTACAATAATACAGATTTATCATTGAGATAAATAAAGGATACCTCAAGTTTTGATTCCCATGTAGACTCGTGTTACATCATAGATAAGTTAATAATCAAGATCGTGAGATGTTTTCACTATCTTTATCATTCTAGGCAGAAGTGCCATGTTTGTAAATGTAAAATGCCATAATTGGTCCCGGGATGATAAGAAACAGTATTTCAATAATGAAATTAATGAATGATTAGGTTAATTAAATTACACGTATTTTGATATACATATTTTATGAACTTACCTGTACAATATTATTCATTAATGTTAATCCGTAGTAATAAACCTATATATACAATATCTAAATTATGTGAGAGTATGCTTGTCTGTTAGTTTGTGTGTCCTTCAAGTCTATTCAAATCAAGTCTATCAGTCGCAACAAAGCGACTGATAGACTTGATTTTTTGCACAAGAATAGCCGAAAAACTAAAAAATGACGTAAACTACTTTTCCTTAGGAAAAAATCATTTACTCTGGAACATTTATTTAGGAAAATTAATTCTAATTGGAAATTGAATTGATATTAAAACAACGGATACGACGTCACTACAGGCTAACGGATAGTCTTTAAAAAAACAATTCTAACAAAGAATTGAATAAAACGGCACAAAATATTCAAAATAAAGAATAACTAGAAGCCAATCATGTTTTTTAATAAAATATCTACATTTAAGAGATTTGAGTATAAAACGCCTGTCTTTGAGATGTAAAAAACGTATTTGATCACAGGCTACCTCAAATAATTATTTTATCGGGCAGTTTTTTAAATTTCTATGGAGATGGTATTAGAATTGGTAATACAGATTTCCCATAGCAACGTTTCGTGTCTAAATTTTCTGATGGAACATTAGCAATGCATTAAGGCTTTGATTGTTTTGCGCGGCGCAATCTGTGACCTGAAAACTTTAGAGGGTGCTCGGTAGTGAATTGATCTTCGGAGTGGTGGATTTTCAAACTTATGTTTATGTTAATAAACTTCTAACAGCTTCGGTGAGCAAAATCAATTAGAAAAATCTAAAATACATTTATAGAATAATGAGATTGTGTAAGTTTATGAATAAATTTAAAACTAGATTATGAGTAAAAGTCATTACCATTAACATCGTCATGTTGTTTTTTGCACCCAGTGGTGAACAGGGCACTACGTTAGAAAAACAAATGCAGCGTATTTTGATCATCTGTTACCTGTAGCTAAAGTGATCAGTCTAACGCTTTGGATACAGTCCAGAAATAATGAAGTATAGCAGTTCAAAAAATCTTTTAGATCAATATTTCAATTTTAACCTGCCAGGAATGGAACCCAATATCTCAAGAATGGTAGGCAAATACTTCAATTATTATAGAACGAGGCGAACTAATCTCCACACGATTTCTTTATGAATATGTGTCTAAGAGCAGCCATTGTAGAAAAAAATTATTCTTCATCCGCCTGGTCACAGAGAAAATGGGTAGTAGTAGATCCCCATATACCATCGTGTTTTTGCTTTCTTAAATTAATTAATTCAATGAATGTAGTACTAATAATCATTACTGTTTTAAGAAGTCGTAAATAAATTTATGGTTTTGAATTTGATGAAGCTTTTTACGAATGTAGTTAGGAACGATAAATATTCAAGCTTTAAAAGCTGTAGTATTGTGTGACAAAGCTATCCCATTAAATCAAAGCCGACAAACGTCTTCATTTGCATCAATGTCGCCAAAGCATTCCAAAGTTTTCGCTAACAATTTGAGCAAACAGGGGCTTTTACTTTAATTATTGCCCTGGTTCGAGAAGGCAGTGCATGCTTTCCATGAGCTCCCTAAGTGTTTATTTGAGAATATTCAAATCAAATGTAAATTTTGATCAAATTCCTAAAACAAATAAGGGCTATATTTGTTTACTTGTGAATCGACGTGCCAATGTAACATCATTATCTCCCTGTTCTTACCTCGTGGTACATCCATCTTCTTCTTCTTTTTTGGCTTTATTATTTCCACTGCTGGATAGACGCCTCTTCCAAACGTCTCCATTTCTTTTTATCACCCGCTTGTTTACAGTTAAATAAAAATTTTACGTAATTACAACAAAACAATTAATACCACAATTTTTTTTTTAAAATACGAAAACATCGTTAAAGTATACATTAGCAAAAAGTATATAAAAAAAGAAGAACTATAACATAGATAACAAATACAATTATTTTCCTGTATGGAAAAGGTAAATGAAACTTAATAAGAATTCGATAGTCAGATGGCGGACCATCTGTATTTTTGTCTATGTTTTAGTTTTCAAAAGTTTTAATTAATATTTCAGTAAATACACGCAGTAAAAAAATAAAAAAATCAGCGTCATTTAGAATGGTAATTTATTATTGAAAAACGACACTAAAAAAATTTAGTTTGTGGATTTAAGTCTTGAAATTGAGACGTATTTCAGCTCTCCTTAACATTTTTGAAAATTACAGATGGTCCCTTCTGCCATCTGACTACCGAATTATGAAGAAGACGAAAAAAATTGGCTGAAAAGAAAAGTTTGATATTTGAGTTTTTCAAAAAAAACCAACCAATATGAAGGAAAAAATACTAAAGTAAAAAAATAAAATTGAAATATTTATAAACAAGTGAAAAATAATAGTGTACAAAAGTTTTTGAAAAAACTCAAACGAAAATCAGTATGTAGAATTATTTATTAGAAATATAACAGGTAAATAAAGAAAATTTTTTTTTTTTATTAAAATCTAAAGATGAAAATGTAATGCACATTTTGAGGAACAATAGAGTTATAACGCTTTATCTTCATACTAATTTGTTGTAATTTATAAATTTCCACATGGGTTTATAATTATGGTATATACAGATATGCATGGAGGCAGGATGATAAGTTTTACGATTTAAATCTAGCCCAAGGACGGTGATTTTAAAATAATTTTATTATTATTTATACTCTTATTATTTTATGAATGTAGTATAAGGTCATCTCTGGTCCCTTTCATGAATATTTTTTATTCATTTAGCAATACAGGCTTATATGGCTGGAAAAGAAGGAAAACGGTATTGCGGTCCAATTGAATAATAGAGAGCGACTGACCGTCGCTGCGTAATTGGTATGTCTCAAATGCATAGGTGGAGTCACGCGCAGTAAAAATATTTTCGTAAATTTCGGTGTTTCGTCAATGTATGCGAAAAAAACATTTATGATGAAAAAAAATCATAATTCAAACAGAAGGTGAAGGAATATGTATTTGACAACTTATACATGAAATATATGTACATTGTCATTATTAGAGCACACAAAAGAATATTAAAATAATTATAAAACTTAATTACTCACGGAGCATATTTGCTTTTTTTTTACCAAGAGTTGATGACTATTTATAATCACGGAAAAAAGTTTTCAATTTTTACCGTTGTTCTCAAATGTTGACAACTCTATTCGATGTGAAATTTGCAGGTAGTAATTAATTACAGTACTACTCGTAGTACAATCAAACCGTATGCATAGATTACTCTAGAACTCATTACTTAGCTAACCTAAGTAATATGCCAACTGCACTTGACTTGTTGATTGCACCTAAAATTGATACACCCGTATTATCAGAATCGAAATCTGATTCTCACACATATACCCGTATGCAGAGACAAACCTCAAGGTGAGGAGAGTACATTCTATTGTCTTCACCTTCGGGTTATTCTCTGCATTTGAAATTAGAATGTACTTTCCTCACCTTAAGTTTTGTCTCTACATGCGGATATAATCTGATTCTCACACTTATTCCCGTATGCAGAGACAAACCTTAAGGTGAGGAGAGTACATTCTATTATCTTCACCTTCAGGTTATTCTCTGCATTTGAAATTAGAATGTACTTTCCTCACCTTAAGTTTTGTCTCTGCATACGGGTATAATCTGATTCTCTCACTTATACCCGTATGCAGAGACAAACCTTAAGGTGAGGAGAGTACATTCAATTGTCTTCACCTTCGAGTTATTCTCTGAATTTGAAATTAGAATGTACTTTCCTCACCTTAAGTTTTGTCTCTGCATAAGGGTATTAAACATGTTGTCGTAAATATTCATTGTTATATTAAATTATGTTTGCACATGGAACAAGGGAATATTCATGATTATTTAAAAATTGACATTTACAATATTTCGAGAATCTTAAATCTAAATTTTTTGAAACCACTGCAAATCAAACCTCTTAGGATTTGATTTCAAAAGTACGATATCTCAACTGAGATGAAGGAATTATTGAGGATGTGGACAGACAGGCATTTACAGGGCTGCTTTGAGTGACTTTACACACTGTGTAAAATTTGAAATTATTTTGCCTGATGTATGTGTGCTTGGCATCTGAAGCATTAAACTGATCATTTTCGTACATACGACATAGCTAATCATTATCGACAAAATCGAGAAAAGAGTTCTACGTTGGTATGGTTATGTAAAGCGAATGGACGGCGAAAGAATGGATAAAAATATTTACGATGTAAAAATTATTTATTGACAATTCTTGATGAAATTTCGTATTGTGTCTTTTTCAACTTATTTTTTAAATGTACCCACACTTAGATGATATTAAGTTTTATATAAATTATTCTTACATTGTATAATATTTACCAGTCTAAAGATGCCCATTAGAGGGCGAATGCGCTAATTGGTCAAATAAATTAGTGGAAGTGTACCAAGTATTTTTAAATTAGTAACTTGTATGTTATTACATCATTACGATGTAAATATAGATGGATGCGGAAAATAAGGAAGACTAAGAAAGACATGGCATGATCAAATTCAACAAATACTTGTAGATGGACATGTCAAAAGTCAGAATAATTGGTACGCTTGCATGACAAGACGTACGAATGTAGTGGAAGCGATATCTGTATGCCATGACATTAATATTGCATTATAGTATCTAAATTTTATGTATGACTAGCTGACCCAACAGACGTTGTCCTACCCGAACGTTGACTTGCTTTGGATTTTATTGATAAGTAGGTACCTAGGTACTTGTTTGTGATTAAATTCCAAAACTAAAAATAATTAATATTCAATTGTTGAATTTAAGTATAAACATAAAATAAATATTTTTTCAAATATGGCATTCTTTTTGCAAACGTTAATCTCTGGTCTTCTCACCAACAGAGGGGTGTACTTATGTAGGAATACGATTTTTTGAATGTGTTAAAATTAATATTATTTTAGTATTATAGTACTAAAAATCCAGTAAAAACAAATTAATGACTAGAATAATAAGGAATTTCAGGTAAAACTCTGATTGAGATCCACAAAAAACAAATTCTGTTTGTAAACATTCAAAAACAAACTTTTTTTATAAGCAATAAAACAACATCTTTCCATTTTTTTGTAAATGCATTCTCCTCGAATGCAACCCTAGTATCGATGAAAAAAATGCTCCTTACTTATGCTCCTTACTTATTTTTTAGATATTAGATTGAAGATTTAAATATCTACGAACACGCACAGCGCAAAGATCTATATTTCTTTAAAAACCGCACGTAAATCGGTTAAGCCGTTTAGAAAGAGTTTAGTGATATCTCACGTACAGATGAATTATATATGTAAAGATAACGTCCGGTTCGTGTAAATAGTACTTTTAAGTCATTACACACATACTTTTAAGCGATGTGTTTAGTTGTTAATATTCATATTCTGGCGCCCGTCAGAACAGTTGTTCCAATACATAAAAGTGAGATATGAGACAAAAAAAGAAGCACTTACACACTTCTGGTCAACAATAAGGAGAGTTCTCAGCAAAATGTCCGGACAAGAGTTTTCCCAGAGCATGAATTATGTCATACCCAAAACCCGTACGACTTTTGCTTAGAGGCATTTCTCATTTATCGCATCGAGAGTGTTCAATATTTTGGAAGAGCGTATTAAGCTCTCAAGGACAAAAACTATTTTTCAACAAATCGTTAAGGACTGGATTTTCCTTAGTGGGAGGGATTTGAGTGGGAAACTCCTTGATGATTTTCCGAACGTTTGAGTTTACTGTTTACCATATTGATGTGCCATATATATAATTTCAACGCTTATCAGTTCATGATTTACCTCTTCGTTCAACTCTTAAGGCACTCTCTTAATACCCATCCACAATTCCTCTTTCTTCTCTAACTCATATAGTATCCATGAGGCTCGACTGGGGAATCATCTCCCATCCACCATCCAAGATGTTACTACATTATCTCTGTTTAAATCACGTCTGAAGAAACATCTCCTTTCTCTTCCTTAATCTCTTCTCTTTTTCCTTTTCCTCTTTCCTCTTATTTCCCTTTTCCCATTAAGTAGTAGTTCTGATATAAGGTAATTTATAAACAAATACGTTTATTTCTATTTTTATATATATTTTGTTTTTTAATATTTTTTCTATTAAATATGTCCTGTAACTTGAATTATAAATATAAAACTTTTATTTTATTGGTTGGTTAGAAGAAATTGCCATTTGGCAATAAGCCCGCTAATGTACAAATAACATTATGTACGAAAAGTTAAAAAAAACATTTTCTGATCCTTTATTTGTGGTGATATACTCATGTGTCTGTGTCAACTAACTGCTAGTCCCATCTCAACACAGGACTTTTAGTCCCATGGAGTTGGGACTTATGTCTCAAATAGTGTACAATAAACTTATGTATGTAAATAAATAACAATGACGTCAGTAGCCCAATAGATGACAACTCATGACTCGACAGAAAAAAAAATAGAAAATTGACCTTTGAATATCCAATGGCGTCCAATATGATCCGTACTTATTGAGTACTTCAATGGGGTAATTTGTAAGGTTCGATGAGCGCAATCCATCGATAAAAATCTTGAAGAACACGTCAAAGAGAGCGAAAAACTGTCTAGTCGCGTCAGACCGCGTTTCAAAACCCAACAACATTAATCATGCATTATTAATCTCCATCTTAGAACAGGCTGAGCCATGTTAGATGGAGACTATCTAAACCAGAGGACGCTCCGAATTTATTTTCTAATTAACTAGTTTTATATGGATTTCCTGGGATTAAATATGTATACTAATTAATGCAATAAAATGCAAGAGTAGCGTTCTATTCATAGAATAAAGAATAGTTCATAAACCGCATACGCGCATCAAACAGAAGGCGACTAAACTACTCTTAAAGGAGTAATTTTACGTTTTGACGCATTCGTTTCTTTGTAGACGTCGCTCAGTACGCAACTCCCGATGCAATCAATTGAATGAATTCAACTATGCCGTGTTGTGTCGTTTTAAAGTGCAGAATTACTGCTGGGATCTTCAAAAAACAGGATGGGATCACATTTCATGACCGTGTAAGTTGCAAATGCATGTGTAAGTAGTAAATGTATTACAAAAATTGAATTATTTTTCCATCTGTTAGATTGTCAAAGAAAACAAAATGGACATTTTGTTAGTGTTGCCAGGGTTGTAATTTTTTTTACGCTACTTTGCTCATCTTATGAGAGAACTTATGAAAATTGGACCTCTGGGATTAAAAAACGCCGTGGTGGAAATTTGACTGACATTATTTATAAAACATCAAATATTATTTAACATGAAATAAAAATATCAGTTTCATGTAAAATAAAATTGTTTTTAATTTTTCATGTTCAAAGTTCATCAATTAAATTACCTTTTACTAATCTACTCTGATGTGTCAATCAATGTTTCCGAGTAAACAGTAAAATTTTAGAGAAATTAACAAATTACTTTTTAAAAATAAAAATATCTTACATATGTGTTATGATTATATTTTTCACGATCTGGCAACATTACGCGGCGACTTTAAGCATGCGCGCGGCAAAGGTGGGGCAATTGTTTTTTTTTTTACAACGTCCGATGCATTCAAATATGATTCTGCGCTCCTTCTAGACTATTCTAAATTCTATGGTTCTATTCTTTTTGCCGACTCTTACAGGGAAACGACGTAATTGTTTGATTTGAAAAAAAAAGTTAAAGAACAAAAAATAACCGTGACACCCTACGGTTGAAGTACATCAATGCAACCCTTCACACCAAGAATAAAATAATGGTTTTGAAATTTCAATCCAAGTAATGTTATTTTAAATTAACAGGTGCTACAAAATTATTTCAAAATGCTGTTTTTTTATTTTTCTGATTTTGAAATGACGCATATTAAAAAAAAAATATTTTTTGCGTACCTCCATGTGAATTGATTTTTTGTATGTATAAATAATAAATAAAAAATAGCTGTTAAACATAGAAAAAAACGTATTCATTTCTTTTCTGTATTGATGACGTCACATGATTGATTACAACTAGGTGGTCAAACATGCTTTTACGGAAAAACAATTTGCAAGTTTCCACGAAAGAAACTTGATACTATAATACGAGTAGAATAGAGCAAACATCGCAAAAAACAACAGGCAGTAATATTCTTAATACTTTTACTACCATTACAAACGTTTTTCTTTTAATATATTATTTTATTTGCCAGCCACATGGTAACGATTTTGTTCCCAGTAATTCCATAAATATTTTGGAGACAGTACAAAAACGTTTTTTTTTAGAATATTTGTATATTTTACGATAGGAAAATAATATTACATACCGTAGTATAGATACTAATAAAAAAATGTGAAATGGATTTTGAAAATTAACAGCATTTTCAAAATCAATATGGGTATTGTAGACAAATGTTTTTTACTTAACTTTCAAAATAAAATTATTTCAAAAATGCGACACATTTGGGCTTGACAATTGTGGCGTCAAAATTCTTGACGACAACGATGCACGAGCAAAGTTCAAAATTTAACCGAATCGTGACGTGTTGGGGGCGAGGACAATGCAATGGATCGTTTTAGCAGGAAAAATATTTCTTAAAAAATTACTGGACAGTATTTCATACTTATTTGTTTTAAATTGTAAAAAAAAGAAATTGAATTTCCCTATTGTAGTCTGCATGACTTTAAGGGTTGTTTAAGTCATTACGTAATGCAAACTGCTTAAAAAATGTAGAATAACATTGCGCATGGCAAGTTTTTTTATTTATTTTATTTTATTTGGGATTTTGACAGCTATTACATAAACAAAATAAGTAGAACAATATTAACAATACTAGAGCCAATTTAAAAAATCCACTGTAAATCTAATTACACATAATATATATGAATAGAGTTTAATAGAGAATGTGTGTATGCGTGAATAAATGAGGGAGAGGGTACATGTACGTGTGGAAATGAATGAGGAAGAGGGTGCGTGTGTGTGGGTGCGTAAGTATAAAAAATAATTGTTTAAAACTTGTAATAGTATTAAAAATGGCATAAGAAAGAGCTAGGTAAAAAGTTTGAAATCTTTTTGTTAAAATTCAAATCAAGAAATGTTTAAATTGTATTTTTTAAAAGTATAACAAATTTCAAAACCGAATTCTGAAAAAAAGCATTTTATTTTTAAACTTAACTGATACACACTGAATGAATAATGTGCGACGAGTCCCATACAATACTAGTACGGTAGGTAACCACAAAATGCAGTGAAAAAGATATATTGTCAACAATAAAATAAGGTTTTACAGTACGCGAACGTTGATTCAAAACGAACATACGAATACATATTATATGCACCTACATAATGTTTAAATAAGAATAACAAATAAGTTTTATAGAAATGATTCGAATTATAAAAATCAGGTGTCACAAATAGATAAAGTTAATGAGTAGAAAGCAGGTAGCTGCTTAAGTGCCGATATGAATAAAAAAAATAGGTCCTATTAGCTGTAAATGAATGTAAGAACGTTTGTGTAAAATTGTGTTGCATGTCCCAGCATACAAATATTTCTTTTGGATATTGATTAATATTTCATCTCTGCGTCCGAGCGAATTAAGAGAACAGTTATTTCTGTGAAATATACCAGAATCCTGGACGAATGCTTTTGGCTCGATGGCTAGTTCTAGGCAAAAATTCTGAATAAGGTGATCTAGTAGAGATAAGTCTGCCTCGTAGTGAAGAAGCTGGTGCATTTGCCTGTCATGCTTGAGGTCCCTTGTTCGATTCCTGGGAAGGTCAAAATAAAATAAAGATTTAAAACCATACCATCATGTAATAGATGATGGATATATGCTGCATTTAGTGTACCAATTGAGTGCCCTGCCCTGGCCACCAGGTTCGAACAGGGGCTAGATTTTAATTTATTTATATGTTTATTAATTTAAATGTCAAATGTAATGCACAATGTGCTAAAGCGAGTTTTCTTTTTTAAACTCAATGGGAATGTAGTTTTCACAAACAAACTTTTATTTAATTGACTACTAAATTTTCTTAAACGCACCGTAAAATGTGATTATTTAAATAGGTTTATTTTTAATATTAATTTTAAAAATCACTCGTTTTTTATGTCAAAAATACATTAAACGTTTTTACCTCTGGAATGCTCGTTTTAAGAGGTTATGTACATTTTACAATTTTTATTTTTAATATTTTTTAAAAATGTTTTTACTACAATAATCAAAGCACACACAGTATTGAAATAAATGTGAAGTGAGTTTTATTTATTTCTTAAGTTTGACTTTAATAATATTTTCTATTTTAATACTCGGTATTTTACCTTAAGCATACTGTGCGAAAATTGCCTAATAACCAATTTCTCTTATTAAAATTGTATATATGTATCTTGCTAAGTAATCTAATTAGATACCATCTTTTTTTTTTCTTTAAATGAATGTTTTATAAATTTGTCTCAGGGTACTCGATATTTTGTCAATTTCGTAGATCTTTATGGACAAAATTTTTAATTTAAAATTGTTTAGTTTACCAAAATATGTTTTTTTTCTTATGCTTAAAGAATTACTTGATGATTACATGATATCGTGGTAATATTTATAGTAGTTGCCGGGATATTAATTAATTACTTGCAATTTGCGATGCCAGTTAGGTTCAATCACCCAAACAGGCGTGTTAATAAAAGGTTTGCAAAAAAATCCCGCGAAGGAATATTGGTTTTGTGCTGTATTTGTGTGTTGCATCTATTCACACTTAAGGAAAAAAATCTTCTTTTTTAGAAATGTTGAAAATTATGGAACTTTCATCCTTGAAAAAAACGCTTATATGTAGACACTTTTTGAAAATAACAAATACTTTTGCTATAACCTTAAATAAATTTTGATATATAAATAAACTCATGAAGAAAAAATAGTCGTCGTAAGATATACTATTAAGGTTGAATTAAGCATGGTAAAACCAGTTGCGTTTTTATTTAATTTTTAACTTATTTATGCATAAAAAAATATGTTTTCCCACCATCATCAACATCACCATTCCCTGTTTGCAACCAGTGATGCATAGGGTACTGCATTGGTGCTAAAAAACCTCGATAAATATAAATATTTTTCTTAACATAAAAGGTATGAACACTAGCAACACTTGACTGCCAGCCTGTCAACGCAGCAACGCAACACGTTACCAACAACTGAAATAAAAGACATAAATAAGGTCAGACTCTCTTCGCCCGGCGCTGATTTCAGATGTTTCGACACGGAATTTTTAACGACTTTCAATATTTAACGTAAAATAAATTCGTATATTACAGTTAGATTAAGCAACAGAACTTATATTCTGCAAAATGGATAAATATATATTACAGGTCATTATTTCATATGTGTTACGACATTCAAGTAGTTTGTAAAAATACTAGAAATATTCTAGATATACTTATTTATTTCGACAGCTTACGCCTTTTACAAAGTATAAAATAATATTTTAAAACAATTATAATAAAACAACAAAAATAAAAAGAACTATATATAAAGTTTATATTTGAAGCACTAACTTTGTGGTTATTCATTATAATAAAATAAATAAAACAACTTTGTTTTTAACCACTAATTTTTATTTTTCACCGACCCGTTTAAAAGCAAACAAGCTTCTTTGTCAAGGTTTACGTAACTAATGAATTGATTCCTTTTTATTTTATTTCTATCGTGTTCACTAATACTACACGTGGACCCAATAAATCAAGTGGTTTTTTCTTAAGGATATCGAATTACCACCCGTGTAAGAACTAACAAAAAATAATTTTAAATATTTAGATAATCAAAAAAATCTTTAGACAATGGTAAACTTCAAACCTCTGTTGAAAGCCAAAAGTAGTATTGAATACTTTTTAAAATAATGTTTACGTTTAATTTGATCCAAAATGCAACTTTTTAGACCACCTTTACTTTGATGTCTAAAAAAAAAAAAACTTCATACATCATCGGCCCACTGTAAATTGTTTAGGTTTTCATATTCATTTCTTAAAAACGTTTTCAATCTCTGTTGTATTATGTTTATCTAAAATATATCTGCAAAAATTTAGACGTACTAAAAATATTCATAAAATATTGTTTACTAGCTTGATGGATAGACTTTTGATGCGTAACGTCGTTCCTTTGCTCTTGCTAAAGATTAACAGTTTAGTAAAGTTCGGCCGCAATGTTCGTAATAGACCCGATATGTTTGTTTACACGTCCAGAAAATTTCTCTTAGACTGGAACTTGCGTGCTTAGAATAATATTCTAAACATCATGATTTATCTCAAGGTGAGCTGTTCCGGTTGTTTGGACCGGAAGCGGAAGTAAGACGTATTATGAGCCATGGAGACAAAATAATAATCATTTTGAAATGTCGTTTGCAGGTGAAGGGTGAGATATATTATGTAATAATCTACACTAAAAACACTCCCTACACACACCCGAAAACTGAAGACCGAGGGTCATCCTATCATTTACGCTTATACTAACCAGATGATGATAATCCAGATGTTAAAAAATAATGAAAAAAAAAAAATTTAATTTCAGTTTTTTTTCTTCATATTTAAGGTATTTAAACAATATGCTGCATCGGGCACAAAATATTCGTAAACAAAAAAATATAAAAATAAAGATTTTATTTACATATGAAAATAAAAATCTAGTAATCAAAGCTGCGGAAACAATGCAACTTTAAATCTTAAAAATACAAAAAAATCATCATTTGGGTATTAGCGAAAATACGCTTTTGATAGGAAACATGCAACCAACTTTTCGTTTAAAATTTATTTACTAATTTCAAATAACATTGGGATATATATTTACCAACATATTGTAATTTTTTAGCTTGTGCCCGTGTAAGGCTATAATAAGTTTTCTAATAAAATTGTCCTAACAAACGCAGTACTATTTTCTTTTTTGTGCACACTAACTGCAGTGAATTACAGCACAGGATATCTAGGCTTGAGAAAAACTTAGGAATTTTGTCTAAATGTAGTGATATAATAAAGAAAAGAAGCACACAAGTACAATTAAGAACGAAAGCAAACAATATCCTAACTTTTGATAATTGTAAGGAATTATTTCAAAATCCATTCAGTCGTAACTTCAATAAGAGATCTCGTAGGTATTTTAGAAAACAAACATATATTTTTACGAACGCGTCATTGACCATGTTATAAACAAATCTCATAAACTCCATGGCTTCGTTAATAAAGCTTAGTCCGATTCTGACATTATATTTACCACATCATTTATAATGTATTACACACATTATTGCTCGCTGGTTCGTCTTTTGAATACCACGTCTTAGGGATAAGATCTTCTTTATATGTTATTCATATAAATTGCATTAAGTCTGTTCAGCAAAAAAATATAAGAAAAATAGCTTAAAAATAAAAAATAAAAAATCACAAAATTCAACTTTAATTATAGCAGTTTGGAACTTTTTCTCAATATACAGAGCCTTTCAAAACGCCAATTAATTTAGATTTAATCTACATTTAAAAAATATTCAATGGTTTATTTCATGTCCCGACTATCATCATCATTCCATTTCCGCACCTCAAGGTGCATAGGGAACTGCATTGGTACACCATTCGCAAGGATTCTTGATCATTTTCGTTACATGAAGGTAAGATGATCAGTCTAACGCTTTAGTTACCAGTCCAGGGACTATGAAATATTTTAGTGTAAAAACACCTTTTTAAATAAATATTTCAAATCAACCACGTCGGGAATCAAACCCGCTGACCATTTAACCCGAGGCCGACAATATACTCGGCTATAGACTCTGAAATAATTAAATTATGTTCCTCGGTCATCATAAGACTAATTATGGTGACCGGACACCGCTACCCAGATTGATCAAACCTGTTTTCAAAAATCAGGATCTGAATTATTTTGGTTATTAATGAAATAATTTTACTAATCAATTAAAAAATCAATAATTACATTCAATCAATTCCTTATTCATTAATTTTATTTGTCATACCCTTTTCTTTGATTATTTCGTTTTAAATTTTATGTTACCGTATAAAATTGTCTTTTTTGTTATTATATATATATTTTTTATTTATTTATTTAGTTCTATGTAACATAGTCTAATATATATTTACAAGACAATATTTACATCTATACTTATTCTAACATTATTTATCACTATTATACACTTATTATCCTAATTTATAATATTAACTGTTTCATATGTACATTTTAATTAATTATATTCACTATTTACACTATATACTACCTAATATTTTTCACATATATACTTTTTACATTTAATTTTAAATATATTTACATTAATTTCATTTTTTATGCTTTCTGGCATTTCTTCAAATAGTTGTATTCCCTTGTACATAAGGCAGTTCTGGGACATAGCTGTTGATTTCTTTTCCAGTCTTATATTTTTAGATTCTCTTGTTGCATAGTTATGAAAGAACTCATTATTTTTTTGTTTATTTTGAAAATATCTCGGAACTATTCCTTTAATAATTTTGTTTATTTCATTGGCAACATTGAATTTGATTCTTTGATCAATTGTCATGATATCTAGAAGTTGAATCATTTTCTTAACATTTGTTCGTCTCCCCCATCTTAATATTATCCTCATCGCTTTGTTTTGTATTATTTGGAGTCTTTTTAGATCTCCTTTATTACTTAAATATAAAATACTGCAGCAATAATCAATGTGGGGAACGATAATACTTTTAAATATCAGCAGAGAGGTTTTAATGTCTAATTTATTCCTTATCCTTCCTAACAGGGATACATTCTTTGCGATTTTCTTACTCGTATAGTCTGCATTTTTTGAAAAAGATAATTTAGAGTCAATCCAAACTCCTAGATATTTTATGCTTTCAACATTCATGTTTAAAAGAGACTATGTAGATATTTGGTTTATTTAAAAAAAAGCAATATTATATTTGTTCGGACCCGGGGACCCTCAATCACTAATAGTATAAATTAAATACGCACAATGAGTCTTTTTTACGGGATTTAAAATCCGTTTCGTTTTCTTATATTATGAAAATAATATTCAAACTGCTTTGGGATTTAAACAGAATCATTTACGTTCAATACGAAGGTGAAAGTTTAAAAATGCGATTTGTCTTCTAATCTCGTGTTGCCAGACAAACTAAACACGGAATTTTCAACCATTTTTCACTTTTACGACCGAAGCATGAGCTGTCGTCGCCCATGTTTTTTCAACGGCTGACGCTAACGTGTTCACTTGAAAAAAATGAAAGAGAAATGCATAGAAAAATGTGAAAAACTCGTATGCTTTGAAAACTGAAATATATTAAAAGCATTTTGGAGTTAACCTGTTTTCATATAAAACAGAATTCTTTTAAGAAATAGAAAATAATTAACAAAATATAATTTCTGATAAACGGATAGCAGTCATATCAAAAAAATTTGTATGATATATGTGTTATGTAGATATGGATGGGTGGAATGGTGGTGTTGAAGTGGGAGGTCAACAAATATCAAATCTGAGATATGCAGACGACACGACACTGATTGCCAAAGATGAAACCGA
Organism: Micrasema longulum; assembly: GCF_059751315.1. Classification (NCBI taxonomy): domain Eukaryota; kingdom Metazoa; phylum Arthropoda; class Insecta; order Trichoptera; family Brachycentridae; genus Micrasema; species Micrasema longulum. The sequence continues at coordinate 255,699 of NW_028277880.1, forward strand.
GCTAGCAGAAGTCTTCAGACGGATAGAGTTGGAGAGTGAGGCTCTGGTTCTGAAAATAAATAAAAGTAAGACAAAGCTAATGATTGTAGACAGAGCTGGCAGTCTCCTAAGGACAGGACAGATGCAAGACGTTGAACTGATACATGACTTTGTGTACCTCGGTTCGCTCATCTCCAACAACGGCAGTTGCAGACCTGAGATTAGTCGCAGGATTCAAATGGTCAAATAAGCAATGAACCGTTTGGAAAGGATTCGGTGAGATCTAAGTATATCAATAAACACAAAAAAGCGGTTGATGGAAGCCCTGGTATTCATCGTTTTCCTATATGGGGCCGAAACGTGGACAATGCGTGCATACGAGAGAAAGTGGATCGATGCATTCGAGATGTGGTGTTGGAAAAAGCTGCTGCCTGTGCCTTGGACAGTTAGAAGGACGAATGCATCAATACCGGAAGAGCTCCATATTACAAATCATCTATTAGTGGTGTGTTTGAGAAGGATACTGTCTTTCTTTGAACATATTGCGAAAAGTGAGTCAGACAATCTAGAAAAGGCAATAATGTCTGGCCGAGTTGAAGGAAGGAGAAACCGGGGTAGAATCCCATATAAATGGACCGACCAAATAAAGGTGGCTACGGGGCTAAAATTTGATGAGTCAGTTCGTCGGGCTGAGGACAGACTGGAGTGGAACATACTAATTTAGTTTTCGACTTAATGGCTGCTCTTAGGTAAAAATCATGAAAAAAACAAATCTAGTGGAGAAACGCCCACCTCGTAGCGAAGTGGTTTGCGCGTTTGCCTATCATGCTTGAAGTTCGGTTTCTGCCTGGTAACAGAAGGCTTTATAGATTTCTACAAAACACCGATATGCCATAAGTATGAAACGCGCCAAAAAGTGAAAAGAAATTTTACAGAAAAAAAAAACTCTAAATGCGTATGAACAGAAGACAAGGACTTATATACTCCCAGACGAAATACAAAAAAGTGAAATGAATAAAAAAAGAGTTAAATATGTTTTAAAACTTTTTTTCTTAAATTCTAAGTTCAGTATGTAAAAATAAGAGATAATAAAAAAAGAAAACCAAACAGTGTTGTTTGTTTATTTTTTTAATATGTTTCCGTATCAAAAAAGACTGTATTTTAATGATATTTTATTTTGTTGATATAATTGAGATTTTTTTAAAGTGTACATTATCATTAACAAATTACAACAGGGATGGAGAATACCTTAAATAAGTGAATGTTACCCAGTGTGTAAAGTGGCCACTTAAACCAGCCAATGACAGGTCATAAGCCCTGTAAATGCCTTGACTTCCATATTTCCTTATTTAGGGTATTCTCCATCCCTCTTGTAATTTGTTAATCTTAATGACCCCCGAGGGGGTGAAATCCAGTCTTTTGTCTATGAACATTTGGACGAACTCAAATATTGTGATGTACATTATCATGTTACAAAAATATTTACATGTAAAAAAAAATGCTTATGTAAAAAAAAAAAATTGTTTTCAAAAATGGTTTTAAATTGAAGTATTTCATTATCCGTAAAGCGTAAGGCTAAAAAAACGGTCGAGATACGCTGCGTTTGATTTAACACTGTAGTGACCTATACACCATTGGATGAAGATAAGGGTTTGTCAACGGGATTGGAATTCTGTGAAGGTTGAATATTTTTCTGTTCTTTTCCGTCTCTAACAATTCACACTCTCTACATTATTTTGAATTTTCGCCGATGACATGCACATATTTATAAAAAACGTAATTTCTTACCTAGGGCGAATTTGACTCCGGTCCACGCAGACCTGACGTAGTTGAAGAAGCGGCGGTAGAGGGGGCGCGGTCGACGCCGAAGGGCGCTGGGGCGCTCCTCCTCGCCGCCCTCGGCGCCCCCCGCCTCCGAGTCCTCCGTCCTAAGGGCGGGCTGGTGCCCTTCGCCCGAGCTGCAAGCCCGCGCCTCGGGCTGCGGGTGGCGAGCCACGGTTGGGGACTCTCTGGCCCGGGGGTAAGCTGTTCACGTGATCGGCACTTCGTTGGATAACGACTGTTCACGTGACCGGCACCTTGTTAGATAATGAATGGTCACGTGACCGGCACCTTGTTAGATAAAAACAGTTCTTGTGACCGACACTTTGTTCGAGAAGAACTTATCAGATAACCGGCATTGTGTTCCCGAAGAATTTATCACGTGACCGTCACTTTGTTTGAGAATAACTAATCTATCCTATTTTGGTTTGTGGTTACATTAGAGAAATTACGGTTTGGGATAAACCGGCACCTTGCTCAAAAATAACTTATCACGTGACCGGCACTTCGTTAGATAGCAACTGAAGATTCTCAAACTTTTAATTTAATCCTTCTTTAGTAACTTTTTCGATATTGTTATCGCCAAAATATCAGATAATCTCAAATTTTAAAATTATATTCACACTTGGAAATTATTTGATATTTTGTTTTGTCTACAGTGTTACGTGTGATGTGACGGAGATTTTTTGAAAGCAGATGGTGATTCTTAAACTTTTGTATTTAACTTACTTCAGTATTTTTGAAATACATTTTTAAGCGTCAAAATATAAACTTGTTCCAGAAATAAAACAATTAAGTTAGCTACACGTCGTTTGATAGGTATCAGGGATTTTTAAACATTAAAAGGATATAACTCGCATTACAATTCGTCGTATTTCAACTTCTACATACGAATAAAGACACCAATATTCGATTATTAATTGAATCAAAATTGTATTTTGACTTAAAAAGTATAATGAACAAATTTGACTATACCATCTATTCTTTTTGATACATCATCATAATACATATTTTTTACACACCTTAAAAAATATTTTTCAATTATTTTTCAAATTGTTAGAAAAATGCTTTTTGGACATTTTTCTCAATAAGGTATGTTTTTTTAAATATTTTTTCCTTCACATTGTGTTACATAAAAGTTTTAATTTTAAAACAAGTTTATTAGAAAAGTTCTGACTGTCTGGTTTTCATAACTTTGTAAATATTAAATAATGTCAAGATAAGTACTATATTTTCAACAAATTTTGATGCATTTATTTTTCGAAAAGAACAACTCGAGAAAGTTCTGATCATTAGGTCGATAACATTGTAACTTTCTTTAAGGTTGAAACTCTGTTTGTTTACACTTAACGACTCCAAAAATACGTTTAAACAAACATCGATTATGATCTGACGCGTTTGTTAGAAGATTAAAAATAGTTTATTGACTTCAACACATGTATAAATAATGTCAAAAATAAAGTTTTTTCAATACCTTGCAACACGTGTCTTTTCCACTAACTGTAAAAAAAACTGATCGATCACAAACTTTCCCGTCACTTGTAAAACGTTTTAAAACTAAAAACTTTGTTATTTTTAACGACCACCTCGTACAATGTGTCGTAAGGGTAACAACGGATAAAGTTTAACAAACTAAAAACTGTCATAAGATGCAATTAAAAACTTGCTCGCTTCAAACACCGAGCCAAGAAAATATCACTGAGAAGCCGTTCATATGTTGAGTCCGCGCGTCCGGATGTCAAAGTGTGATCGTAGATGTCCGAATTAGTATTTTTTATTTCTGCATTGTGTTCTTTACGTCGTGATGCAGCTGCGACCGACCAACAAATGTGCATCATGATTTGATCCTCACTAGTTGTTGGCCTCGTGAGCAGTTTGCGCGGGTAAATATTCCCGTATCGATCATTGATAGATCAACGCGCTATTTTCACTCCGAATTATTTATTGCACGACGTAGTAGCGAAAATTACTGGTCTATAAACTTTATGGCTTTTTAATCGTTTGATAATCATATTTTTCTACAAGAAAATGCGTGCTTCATCGGGTGTGGTGTATGCGTGACTAATTATATTTTATACTCGTTCATCAATTAATGTATTTTTATGATTCGCGTTTCAGCTGTGAAAATTTTGCTTTTTTGTCTATAAATCGCAGTAAAGAAAAGAGTCTTTCTTCTCTTTTTAATAATTCTTTAACAAGGTTCTTCCCTGAAGGTTGTAAGCTTCTTATTTAAGGCTTAGCCGGAGGGAAAGAGTTAGTAATCACCGATGAATGTCTCGTCTGAGTTAGTTTCTGCAACGAATCTAGCGGAAGTTCTTCGTTAGCTCTATCTGGAGCGACAGCTCGTCCAATTATCTGCAACTAAAGAAAGAAAAATGTATTACTGAAGACGTTATGGATAATAAGCTATAATAAGAAATGGTTCTTTGGTATTCTCTTTTGTGGTAATGTGAGATAAGTTACAGCTTGTAATAAAGAATCCCTCTCGAAATAGAAAGGAAATATGAAATAAAGAATTCGAGTTAATTAGACGCATAATGGTATTTTCGAAAAAAATATCTACATCGAGTGTTAATAATAATCAAGAGGTAAAAGTGTTTACATGTCAATAAATAAACATATTTTCCTGTGATATAACCTGTAAAAGTATGTTGTGATTAGAAAATAAAAATAAATACAGTATTTGTATAAAAATAGAACAATAGTAAACATATTTGAAAAAGCAAACGAGTTAAATTTATTTTATAAGTACTGAATTTAGAAAAATTAAAATAAAAAAGTATGCTACATAAACGTCCTGGTCCAGCGCCACCACAACAGCGATGCTCGCAGTTTTCTATATAACTATATAATAAAATTTAATTGAATTTTAAATAAATGAAGATTTAATGCGTTGAAAAAAAAATGCATGAAATTAAAAAAATTGAAGCTCAATAAGAACATAATGAAGCTTTTGCGTTTCAAAGTTAGAATTCGTGAGTTTTTAATCATTTTAAGAAAGAAAATTTTTACTTGAACATTAAAACTAAGTCCAGAAAAAATATACGATTAAATTAATATCCTTGTGTTATATAATTCTCAATAATATTTTCATAAATCAACCAGACAGTTTTACTTATTCATTAAATTAATCTGTATCTGACGCCCTAATACATAGGCCCGAATGAGTTGCGTTTCGTAAGATTAATGATCTCGTGTCCACGGGAGCTTTTCATAAGAAAAGTACAGCGAGCTTTCGGTACTAAATGTCATACACAGGGAGTTCGCAAAATAACCAGCACAGTGACTCCCCGGCTATATAATTGAGTAAATAGTTAAACCATCTAGGAACGAGTCTACTATTTTATGACTCCGCAACATCCATTATGCAGGCTGTAAATGTATTTGTGGTCACATTAAGATCTCGTATTTAAAAATTAATGAGACGTTGAATATGACTTTGTCTTTCCTGTCATATTAAAACAATGAATAGTCCAAGTTTAGATAGTTGTATGAGAGTCTTCCGAGAAACGGTGCATTTGGCAGTTTCTGTGGTGCAATGGCCAAGATGCTTGCCTTAGACAATACAAGTAATTTAACACTGTAATTGGATTTCCTGATAAGTATTGGTCTAAAAAGATTCAATATCTATGTGAACTATGTAAAAACAATGAGTATGGTAGTGGCGGGGGGTAATTGTGGCTAAATATAATAAACGTTTTCATAAAAATATAAAATAAAATAATATTGGCATTTAAAAATTGTCTTTTATATAAACTCGTTTGTAGAAAATACGGGTAGGGTACATTATATATGGTTGTATTTATTAAAATAGTAGTATATTCATTCCTCATTATTGTCTCCATTAGAATACAAACAATGAAATTAATTGATAAGAATTAACTGCCGGGAATTTTGCTTTCAGAGAATCACTTAATTACCTCGGGCCCGAAGGACATAGCTGTCGATGGAACTACCAACCAGCGGACCCTGTTATAATTTCAATTAAATTTATAAACACGTAATTTAAATACATTTTCATTATAAAACTTCATAAATTTATATGATTTACACCAGTTTTTATTATATACATTCAAACAAAACTTAAATTCATATAATTGTTGTTACCTTATACTTAATTGATTTTACTTTAAATTCTTTTATTTCCATAATTATATAAAATCACGATTTTCAACCCCTGCTGGCACTTGTATATAACATGGAAATTTGTTTAGTCTCCCACCAGTCTGACGATGTCGGTCACAACGAAACCCGGTCACTGGTAAAAATTTATAAATAAAAGTGGAATAAAACTACATACGTATTTTTATTATTATAATTAAAATGCAGTTCCAACAAGAAATGTCAGTAGAAAAACTCAAAATATATGGTAGTGATAGAGATAGGTTACTATACAGACGCATAAAGTTATAAAAGTTAACATATTATAACAGAGATGAAAAACATTTTAGAGAAGGTTATATAGAAGTCTAGGCATCTACAGGACTTATGACCTGTCGTTGGCTGGTTTAAGTGGCCACATTACACACTGCGTAAGATTCACCATTCTGCTCATATTAAAACATTTATATTCAAAACACGATCAACATGTAAGACTTGGAGTTAACCCAAACCAATTCATTTTTATCCCACACTGTGTAAATGGCAAAAAAATCTACCAAAAGCCGGAAGATCTACGCCAAAAAATTCCAAGTTGTGTGACGAATTGACTAATCTACACATAATGGACATTGGGGCATAAAAGCAAAAGTTGTTTTTAGAAGCTTTGATAAATAGCAGATTTTAACTTCTGGTGACATGGTTAAGAACGTGAAAATAAATCGATTGCAACAGAGATGGGACATCGCTTTTAGCATTAAGTGTTTTGAAAATGCATATAAGGTCCATCTCCAAGTGTTTGGTCACGTCCTTCACTAGGGCCTGAAAATTTTTTCGCTACAAATTGAAGAGAATCTGATAAGAACATCGAATGTTAAGGATCTGGGCGTTAGATTTGTGAGCACCTTGACATTTCATGAACACATAGATACAATCAGTGGTAATGCATTGAAGATGTTAGGATTTGTTCTGCGTGCTGCCAGGTTTTTGAAAATACCCGCGTACTGAGAGCTCTTTACAACTTCTAGGTGCAAAGTAGACTCGAGAGAGGCTCGATGATTTGGGGGCCACATGAACTGAAGTACTCTCTTATGATAGAGAAAATCCAATAGAAATTTCTGAGATATCTCTACATGAGAGAGTGCGGGTATTATCCCTGGCTCTACCCAACCGAGTTTCTCCAGGGTATGCTTGGCTGCAACAGTTTAAAGACTAGAGGGCATGTGTATTTGACCACACATTTTTATCGATTGTTGCGCGGTATGATCGATAATTCTGAGATTATGATGAGCATTGGTTTGTATGTTCCTGATAATGACCGTCGGCATAGATTGTTTCTTATTCCGATATACAGGACCAATGGTAATGCCTGTTGGAAGAGTTACCGCTACGCTGAACAACATCGTTCTGGATGTTGATCTGTTTCATGTATCCGAAGGGGTTTTCCGAACCAGGATTCTCCTACTATTTTGACAAGAGTATCTTTATGTATTTTTTGTCTTTTTATAATATTATTATTCTCCAAGACCTTGAAAAAGTTCAACATTTTATTTATTTAGGCTCATCTATCTCTGCAGAAATTTAAAATCGTATCCTAATAGCAGAAAAAGCCCTGACTCGAGTGACCAAAATTTGGCTAGATCGGGGCATCTCGAAAAAATCTAAAATATTTATAGTGCGTACGATTGTGTTCCCAATATTCTTGTATGGCGCAGAAACGTGAACAATTAAAGCTTGTGAGCAAGAGAGAATAGATGCCTTCGAGATGTGGTGTTGGCGTCGAATGCTGAGAATACTATGGACAACCAGAATAACAAATGTCTCTAAACTGGAAGAACTCAACATAAAAGTTCGCCTATCGGCCATATGCTGCCAAAGTATGCTGCAGTTCTTCAGTCACATAGCTAGACATGACCCAGAAAATTTGGAAGAAATAATAATCACGGGCAGTGTGCCAGGACGAAGAAGCAGAGGCAGAGCTGCAGCTCGATGGATCGACCAGGTGAAAACAACCTCACGGACGACCCTATATGGAGCTGTGGAGAGGGCGCAGAGCCGTGAAGAGTGGAGACGCTTTGTCAATGGAATGGCTGGTGAGAGTACCAATGATCACGACCCTCAGAATTGAAGAACGACAGAGAAGAAGAAGAAGAATATGTACGTATTAAATTTTAGTTTGTTTTGTTTGTTTTATTTGAAATAAATGAACTGAATTGAATCTCTGTTCTACGTTTCCCCAATGAAGACAGATAGTGATATTGCTCTATTTCAAAATAAGAACAATAACTCCTTTACGATCCATGGAACCATGGCATTTTTCTCAGAAAATGACGTTGAATAGACTCCGTATAATCAATATGAGTTCAATGATCATTCAAATAGTCTTATCTTTATTTGTTATCGAAATATGATGAGTTAATTTTTATTTTTTAAGGCAATTTCTAATTTGTATTAATTGAAAAAAAAACACTAACCTCTCTTTACTACTTTCTATGAGTCTAAGATTTACTAAACATCGACATAGTTGACTATTGGAAGATTATTACAATTGAAAAATCATTATATAATGTAATCAACTAAATACATTATTTTCATAATGTCAATTAAATTAACGTCATGTTGACACACTTTGTAAGCGAAAGCTTTTTAATGAATGAGTTTTCGTATAGCGTATAATTTTGAATGAATTACATTCAAAGTTTTCCAATTCATCATGTGTGAAAATGAAACACCTCCCGCGAAGGCTCCATTTGTGATAAAAGGATCAACAGGTTATAAAAACCGGAAACTTGTTATAATTTCATTAGGAACCAAAGGGCCAAAGGCTTACGATCCTGATAAGCTTTCAGTCACGCAGTTACACTTACTGGCTGAGCTTTTTCATCATACTGTAGCAAGAAAGGTAATTTAATATTTCCGAACATACAGGTTTATCATGATGAAAGGTAATGCGTTAAATCTTTAGCAGTTTTTGAATGAATAGCTTTTAATCTTATTACATGTAGTAAATTAATTTGTTTGAATTTGATAATATCATGTTTTGAATTTCTTCAGAGTATTTTTTTGATTAATTTAAATGTTTTTTTAAAAGTATACGTTGAAAGTATTTATATATATATATTACCAATCATTTGAAAAAGAAAAAAACATCTACGTTGACGTAAAAGTAATAAAAAAAGTTTTAGTTAATCGCAGATTTCACACCAGAAAAATTAAGAAAGAGATGCCTTTTTATCATCATTCTTCATCATCTAATCACTATCCACATCCGATGGTGCATAAACCACTGCGTTGTCAAATCAAGTATAATGCGGCGTATCCCGATAATTTGTTATAGGAAGGTGAGTTGATAAGTCTTACGCTTCAGGTGCTAGTTCAGACAGAGTTTAAACCATTTTTGAAAACACATATTTTTTTATTCCTTACATGAATCGAACCCGGGACCTCAAGAATAGTAGTCAACATGCCAACCATTACACTTTTATGCGGTCGTTTCTCCAATCGATTGAATTTTTTATTATTTTTACTTGAGAACATTCATCGAGTCAAAACACTTGTTTTGAATTCTGGGTCTAATGCAAACACATAACTGTATTTTTCATCCGCTCGAACACAGAGTAAAAATAATTCGTACTTTATGCCAATGATTATTAAATTTTGAGACAGCTACTTAACAGTTTTTGTTAAAAAAACATTTATGTAATATGAATTAATGATGGTTAATATTTATCGCATTTCCAACTAGAAGTAAAGGGATTGTAGAAATAATTAATTATCCAAACCCACAAAGTGGATTGATTACAACAAATTTTCTATCGAAAGAAACGATATTAGAAGTGTTATAAAATGCGTCAACGATGCGGGGTTTGGGATTCATACCTCCCACATTACGAAGTAGTTTACACTGGATATACAAATATTTTCTTGTCAAGGCGAGCGTTGAACACGATTCTACGTGTGAAATAGAACCGAAATCCCGGACGAGCGTTTTCAACTCAATGGCTCTTTCAAATAATAAAATTAATAAAGGAATCGATTGACGATAATACGATACTTGAGGTTCCGAGTTTGATTCCTGGAGAAATGGACATGAAATATTGATTTAAAAGGTGGTTTTCAGCTACAATATTTAAATGTTATTTAATCAATATAATCTGAATTTAGTGTAGGTACTTATGTAGTGGCTATAAAGTACAGGTAGTGATATAAAAATAATAATAAATATTAAAAACCACATATGTAGACACCTACCTACTGTGTTTTTTTGACATTAAGATTGATTCATTTTAATTTATTCAATTCCGTCGTTGGAGCATATGGTGTCCACAAAGAGCCTTCAGGCATCTTTGTCGGCTGCCAGCTCCTGTAAGTCCACCCAAATAAGGTCCGTGTCTCTTAGTTCTGATATAAACTGCCGACGCCTGGACGTCGCGACGTCCAGGACGTCGAGAACTTGGTTAAAGCTCTCATGAGGCATCCGCAGTATATGGCCCAGCCAACCGTATCAGCCCCGCTTAGTGACAGTTGTCGTCGGAGTTTGCGAAACCGGAGCAGCAAGCTCCTGTGACTTTAAGGTAGGTGCATAAAAAACAAACTTAAGCTAAAATACATCGATCGGAGCTTTGAATTCCCAGCCATTCTATATTTCTCAAGAACACCCCCCACGTGGAAGCTATTAATACGCCCATGAAATGTGTACAATCACAAGATTTGTCGGTTCACGTGTAGAGGTAAAAATAATTATATATAAAATAGGTACAACTGATCGAACAACACTTAACAGTGATGAAGAATTTAAAAATCACAACATAGGTATTTCTTACGCAAGTAGACGTATAAATAAAACTATTCATAGCTTGGATCGCACGTCAGAGAAATTAATCGACTAAGTAACTAATTTAATCAAATTTTTACGATTATTGAGAGAAATTTCATGGTTGATAACTTTATTTTCGTTAGACTACAATCATCTTAAATAGTATTTTGTATGAGTCCGTATTTTGTAGACTAATACTAGTTTGTCAAGTAGATTAATCATTGCCAAACCCTAATCTGTCCCAGGTAGTGCATAAGGCACTAAATTGGTAAAGTTCATTAAGTGTATCTTGATCATGTGTTACAGGAAGTCATAGTAATTAGTCTTACGTTTCAGGAATCAGTCCAGGGACAATGAAATATTGAGTGTCAAATCACCTTTTTAACAACAATTTAATATTGATCCTCTCAGGAATCGAATCAGAGACCTCTAGCATAGCAGACGAAACTAATTAAGGAGTATTCGTCGAATCGAAAGCACTCATCAAAGGTTCTGGTTCTATTAAACACAGGGCTGTATTCTTCATCAGCCTGGACACAGGCAATCACATTATTTTTCTTATTCTTAGTTGGGGGGGTCAGTGCTATGCAAGCTCCATTAGGACGAAACTTTTTTAATTTGTTGCATCAGAGAAAAAAAATATTTTCAAAAGGAAAATATGGAAGTCTAGGCATTTACAATTAAGAGAAAAAGCATAAAAATTGGAAAATAGTTTTCAGGCGTTGCCTAGTAGGTGAATTGGTTCAGTCGGATTAATCTCACCCGCATGAAGATCGCCGTCTACTGTTGGACATGGGGGTGCTTCATGACATACTCAGTGGACGCCTTGATAGTCCGGCTCTTTTGTCAGAGTTATCATTAAATGTCCCCGGCTACCGCACCCGTCACACGTCGAGCTCTCTATTTCATGTGCCAGCAGTTCGTACGAACTATGCCCAGAACTCTCCACTTATACGTTTTGCTAGTGAATATAATTTGAACTTTCCCCTTATTGATCCATTTGATTGTAAAAAAATAACATTTAAAATGCGCGTCTTAAAACATTCTTTTTTGTCTTATACTTAGTTTCAATAATAAAGTTTTATTTTATTTTATTAAATTTTATCTCTATTTCTTAATATTTTATATATATTTATATTTTCGATACCTGACACCCTCTTTCCAATATAACACCCACACACCCACCCTCTCACTCACTTACACTCACACAAACACACTAGTATGTATTGTACGTGTATTTAATGTATTTCTGTGGATATCTGTCATTGGTTTTATTCTCTGTATATGTTATTTGTTATATTTGTATTACATGTATTACTGTTGATATCCCCAATAAATAAAATAAAATAAAAATGATAAAGGTTATAGCTCTATTACTTCACAAAAGTCAACAGATGGAAAAGTCGAAGAAATGTAGATGTTCAAACATAGGTAGAATTGTGAATGTTTTAATGTGTGTAAAACGGGCACTTGAACCAGCCAATGACAAGTCACAAGCCCTGTAAATGCCTAGACTTCTTTATTTCCTTCAGCAAATGTTTTCCCTCTGTGTTGCAACCAATTTAAAGGTGAATAACTCCCCAGGGAAGAAATCCAGCCCATCTGCAAGCATTTGACGGAAATATTCTTGTTATATTTTTTTAAAAAAAACCTAAAATGTGTGCAGGTTTGTTTTCAAAAGCTTTAATTTATTTATGTTTTTTCGGGTCGTTGCAATGTACTCATGACAACGTGACGTCACCCATCCAAAGGCCATTAGCACAGAGGATAATGATTTCATTGACCGTACAGCGGCCGCTGTAGCCTTAACGAGTCTGTGATCTTTATTAGACATTATGTTATTCCTTCCTCCCCCGTTCTGTGTAATAATATGTTGAGTGTAGAGCCAACAAGACAAAAGCCTTTTCAAATTCTTCGTCGGACCATCATAATACATTATAACCGGGGACTTTGCATTTTGCCTGGGAACAATAAAACATTAAAATATACGTAAAACTTGACAGTTGTGTGCGGGTGAATGGGGGAGTGAATGTGGTGTGTAGTGATGCGCACAACGAATTTTTGAAACATTTTATTTAATTACTTATTATTTTTAAACATTTGATTATAAAGTACATACATAAATACGTATTACACACCTTTATATATTTTTATTAGCGACCCACATTATTTGTTAAGAACAGGAAAAAAGTCTTAAAAATTGGCCAAAATCATGGCTTTTGGAATGATTTTAGGTATATTTTATGTGTTTTATATTTTTTTATTTATCGTTTTTGAACTCCAATTTTTTGAAAATGTACTTCAGGGTCCGCGTTGTAATGGGTAGTTAAAATTGAACGAAGTTATGCAAAAAACAGCCAGTCATAAAAAAAATAAACCGAGATAATAGCATATTTTAGAAACGAGTGAATAATCGAATCTACATAACGGTTGAAATGTTTTTGACTTTGACACATGATAAACCATGAATGCATAATTTTTTTTTATGCTACAAAAATCTTATTTTATACTCGAACAGTTTAAATTATTAAAAAAAAAACCGACAGATTTTTGCTGTGGGTGATTTTTGCAAATGGAAAAATGCTGTTTTTGTGATTGACACTATTTTCAGAAAGTGATTATAACGGTTTTTTGAATGAAAGCGGTCTGACTGTTCTTAGCAAAACATAAAGTTGATTTTACTGCACCCTATAACACAAATATATATTTTCTTCAAAATTGTAGACTGGTGGCTTTCTACATAACTACGTTCAATTAATCTTCAGTTTTATCTACAACGTAAAATTAGGTGTTCTGTATAAAAAATACAAAAGTATAATTTTTTTTTAAACATGTTTTATTACAGATTACCGACAAATAAACATGAAATTTTCATACAAATATTCACATGTTCAAACATAAGTATTGATGTTAGTTTAAACCGTCTCGATATGTACCGATGAAGATAGCGTTTAGAATCGCTGCCCGCTGGAAGTTTTATCTACTAGATTTGATTTGGTCTCTTTTGAAAATAGTTTTTTAACATTCAGAATATTCCATGAATCATAACGGGGTTAAGTTTCAAATACGCAATGGTTTTAATACCGAATCATTTTTGTGTTTTTTTTTATTAAAGTGCGTATTATTTACCCAAATACGTAAATTTTGAAGTCATCAAAAACTTTAAACCTTGATCGACCACTAATACGTTATTTAAAGGAAGTATGTTTTATAAAATCATTTATTTTCGCTTTGAAAAGTAACCGTTTTTTTTAACGATAATATTAAAATAGGTCATGCACATCACTACTAAATATGTGTACTTCAAGGGTTCGTCTCTTAAAGATTAAAGGAATTCGCAGATAATTAGATTGAGAAACATATTGTACCATGTATAAATTAAATAAATGTGGACTTTAACGCTAACGTGGAGCACACGTGTATTAAAGTATATTCTGTTTTGTATCTAAAACCATCTGAGCTTAAATTTTAGGTAAAATTGTGTATCCTTAAGTTAAAGGAAAACTATTCTAATGGGTTTAATTAAAAACATTAATTAAGTATAATCTTTATTTTACAATTATAAATCATAAAGTTTTTGAGATAAAATGACATTTAAGAAATTTATTTGAGACAACAAATGGTAGTTTTAAGAGCGCTAAGACCATTTAAAATATTTTCTTAAGGTTTTGATAGAGTAAAAATAACGCTTCTAATACAGTCAAAACTCATGTTTAGAATGGGAGTTTGATTTATTTGATTTTTTATTATTGAAAACACGTTCCTTAAAATAAGATAGTAAAAGAAACTGAATTTTGTTATGTACGAAATCATTATTTAAAATAAACATTTTAAGGCCAATCATTTCAGGAATCGTTTCTAAGTCATATTGCATGATAGGCAAACGGCTGACAATCAGACCAGGTAAACTATTATAATCATTTGAATGCAAGTAAAATCCAATTAATGAAATCAATTTGCGTATGCAGGTTTTTTTTCACGTATTTAAAAATTAACGTTATTTTAATTCGGTTATATTTGACATTGTGTATAAGGAAAATACGCATCGCAATACTATATTTATTTTAATAAGGTAAAATTTGTCCATTAAGATTATAAATAAAGCACTTAACCTAACTTTTAACTTTTGAAAATACGTTCTCCATCGCTGGATTTGTTTTTATTCAACTCGTAATATCGGGTTGTAGTCCCGTGGCTAGTGTTGCGTATTCGCGGATCTGGGTGTCGATGTTCAGACCGCAATCTTCTTTTATTTGATTACCATTTACTAATTCCGAGTTGAAAATGGTTATTGAAATAAATATTTTGGTAAATTATACGAACGCAATTATTATTTTTAGCAATAAAAAAAAACTGTAGG
The DNA here is from genome assembly GCF_059751315.1 of Micrasema longulum. Classification (NCBI taxonomy): domain Eukaryota; kingdom Metazoa; phylum Arthropoda; class Insecta; order Trichoptera; family Brachycentridae; genus Micrasema; species Micrasema longulum. The sequence continues at coordinate 270,773 of NW_028277880.1, forward strand.
TACATGAGTAATAAAAAAAATAGTGTAAACCTAATATTTATTTTGTTGATTATTTCTGTATATTAAGTCTTCTTTACTAATGTTATTAAATATTTGTATACAGCCACTTACCGACTTTTCTGTGTCTACCGGTTTCGAGACGTACCCGTCTCTTCATCAGGACACCAATTAAACCAACATGCAAACCAACATGCAAAACCCACTATACACTTTCATCATAGTTATGAATATATTCTGTTGTTTGAGAATGAATGAAAAAAGTAGAGGGGATGGAAGGAGCAAAAATGAATTAAATTTAATAAAAAAAAATGCTGTTGATTATTGATATACAATTGATTTAATAAATTCCCTTTTAAATAGAAAACTAAAAAAAAAATACATCAAACAATTTTTATATCCTGTCAACGTTGATCATAGTATATTGGTTGATTTGGTGTTTATTTTGTAGAATTCCATATTAAAACTTATAATATTAGAAATCAAACACCAATTTGAGTCTACTGAACACTTTATTTTATGTTTACAAAAAAAAAAAATTGGAGTTAAAATCCCACATACAAATAATAAAGGGTTAAAAGTAAATATGAGTAATATGGAAATATTTTACATTAGGAAAGCTTTTAAAAATAATGTTTCTTTGATCAATTATCAAACATATTTCCAATATGGTCCTGCATACGATGTTCCACTGTAATGGTCACCCTATTAAACATATTATATTAAGCTTACCTCCTCCCTCCATCCCCTTTACTTTTTTTATTAATTCTCAAACAACAGTATATTTTCATGATTTAATAAGTGCATGTTTGTCCTAATCAGTGCATGCGCTTATTAAAATGCATGTCGTGTTGGTTTTATATTTTTGTGCAACAACTATGGTGAAAGTGCATAGTGAGTTTTGCATGCTGGTTTAATTGGTGTCCTGACGAAGAGACGGGTATGTCTCGAAACCGGTAGACATAGAAAAGTCGGCAAAAGGCTATATACAAATATTTAATAACATTTAGTAAAATGTTTGACCACAAAGTAAGTAAGTGAACTCGGCACGAGTAATCCATAGTGAGGTCACATTATTTTTATTATTAATCTTTGTTTAAAATGGAAAAAAACTAATAAATAAATACGTTTTGTTCAATTTCATTAGAATTTTAATTTTGCATTTTAATTCAAATCGCACATCATTTTCTGCTTTTAAATGCACTTTTAATGGTAAAGCACTGCCATTAGAACAGAATAATAGTGCTTCATTTCAAAATAGCATTATTAGCAGATTTGAATAAAATTTCATTTTGGAAAATACAAAGGCTTAAAGTAGGGCAATTTAAAATTTAGTTAGTGTGAATAACTGCGTCCAAATCCTTTTCAGAACAAATTTCTGAAGTGGACAGCGAATAGCACAAAGCATAATTTGGTCACCATTTGTTCTTTTCCACTACTGAACAAATTTAACAGCTCCTAGCGACAAAACGAGGAATATGTAAATTCAGATGAAGAACATTGCACTGGCACTATTGTACAAAGCTTATGCGGAAAATAGAGATACTTAAAATTATTTAAGCTGTGCAGAAAGCTCTTAGGATACGAAGCTTTTTCCTTAACTAAACATTATTTTTCCTTTTCAAAGTAATACTTTAGGAAGAAAAATATTATTTATGTTTAAAATTTTAATAACGAAGTAACACTTAGCTTACGCAACGATTGGAAGTAATATCAGCTTACTGAAATTATTTGGACGATAGTGAGTTTTTCCCTGTTTTAAACAACCAAATAAAATGTTTTAAAATGAAATAAAATTAAATGAAACAAAAACACATTATTAAAAATTAGATAATTTTTATTTGGACGTACGCAAACAATTGTTTTGATGTTTTTTTATTTTTATTTATTTACAATTTTAAAAAACCCGTTAGGGTTACATTAAAAATTTAATATTGTCTAGTCATTTTATGTCTCGTCTAGTCTAGTTAATTCAGTAATCATGTTTTTTTTCTTTTAGGTCGTTGTAGTGTTTAAGTCCATTATGTAGTATTTTTGACTGTCCTGTGTTTATCTTTGCTTTTTCAATATGATAGTGTTGTTGTTGTCTGGTGTTATATTTGTGTATGTCAGTATTTTTGACTAATATTATGTCATCGTCTTGTGTGTTTCCCAGTGTTATTTTGTGCACAATTTTTAAGGTCTCAATGTCAGTCAAGTAGTTTATGTCAAACTGGTGTGTTTTTTTGTACAGTTCAGTCGTAGAGGTGAGGTAGGGTAGGTTGTATGTTAGTTTAAGAATTTTATTTTGTTGTCTTTGTATTCTTGTTATGTCTGTCTTGTTACCAGTTCCCCAGAAGGCGATCATGTAACTCATTTTACTTTTGACATAGGCCTCGTACATCATAATTTTTTCCTTTCTTGGTATAAAATCTTTAATTTTGTAGAAGAAGCCATGTAGTGATGCTAGTACTTATATATCCATCTATAAAACAATAAAATAGTTTGCTGCATAAAATTTGATTTGCTTAAATGGTTAAGGCGGTAGTCTGGTAAAACAAACGCAAAATTAGGAAATCATACGGTTTCGCCATTTTAAAACAAATGGTTTTTTTTTAAATCGCGCAATAATAAATTGTTGTTGGTAAGTGCTGGTCTAAAGGTCATTAAAAAGTCAAAGGGATATTGTTTAAAATTGAATATTACAACCAGAATAATCTTCTTTTTCCAAAAAAAAGAATATAATTCTATAAAAAAGGTTTAACTAAAGTATTTCAATCTTTAAAAAAATATATACTACCGAAGGCATAATTTGAAGTAGAAATAAAGGAAAATGTCACAAAAATGTAAGTGATTTTAAAATGCTAGTATTAAAAAAATAGAATTTGGCTTCAGCCACTTTCATGTTCAATTTACTATCTTTAAATAATTACAATAAATTTAAGTTCAATACTTAGTATTAATCGAGATCCCAGATACCTAAATTTAGTCTAAACTTGAAATGGCGTAATCTGCTGGTCTAAAAGTAATTATATTTTTATTTATACAATGTAAATATAAGTTATTACATCATTACAATGGAATGCCATAAAAAATTGTCAATAAATAATTTAAATGAAATTATATTTTAGTTACATAAAACTTTTGAGTATATTTTTTAACAGAAATACCCTTAAAAATATTGTTTTTATCTAATTTATGTTTTTTATTTTTTTTATTATTGCGCAGTTTAAAAAAGACATTCGTTTTAAAATGACAAAATCGTATGATTTCCTAATTTTGCTTTCGTTTTACCAGACTACAATTACTATTACATTACAGTTACTGTTACACATTTTCAGTTCTCCAGCAAATTCTATAACATAATATTTTTACATCGATTCGCATTAAATAAACTTCCGTTTGCTGTCTCTTTCAGCAATTAAGGACCTCGGTTAGGTTCGGAACTTAACTAAATAACGGCTTTAACAAGACAAAGGAAGAATGTTTTATTAATTCAAGAGAACAGTTTGTTGACTTTTTTAATTGAGATCACAAGTAAACTCAAAAGGACGGTTAAAGGGTATAATCCAAAATGTATTTCTTCCTTAATTGTTAAGAAATGTCTTGAATCAAAAGTGTTCAGTTTTATAATTGGTAATATCTGCCAAATAATGTCTTTTGTGGCTTGTAGTTACAAAACCCATTGTGTATTTTCAATTTTCTCTCATTTTTTCCTATAATTCAGGCGCTATATACAAAACAATGCGTGTTATTTAGGTTTGCAATGCTTTGAAAGTTGTTGGTTTATTTCCATAATAATCTAATGGGGTCAAATTGCTGAATCTTGGACGCCAATTAACAGAAGTATTTTTGGAAATAATGTTGTAGTCAAACTTGTCATGGAGTAAATGAATGGTTTGACCAAGAGCCGAAAGAGACGCGAAATGTCTATACTTTCATACTCCTTCTCAATAATGTTTTATTTCTCTATTGCAAAAAGTTAGATCTATATAACTCGCTAGCGGGGAAATTCAACATATCTACAAACATTTGGACAAACTCGAAACATAGTTGATTAAACTAACTGGAATAAAAAGAAGTAAAAAAATAGTAAACTTGTTTTCTGCCATTGCCTAGTAGGTAGATGGATCAGTTGGATGAATCTCACCCACATGATAAATGTTTCAGCTCTTTTACTTCACAAAAGCCAACGGGTGGAAGAGTTGAGGAAATATAGATTTATTTTATTTTTATTTATTTATTTATTTTATTCAGAAAACATACAGTCATACAAAATAAGTACTAAAAACAACAATTTTTTAACATAAAAAGACCAATTAAGTTTTCATAAATTAAAAATATATAAACATTAAATGTGACAAAAAATAAAAAATAAATAAGAATTTTAAATGAGAAAAGAATAATTGTTGACATTTGCGTTTTCCATGGAGGTAATAAATTAAAATAAATAAAAATACCGAATGAACACTCCGAGCCATCCACGCACACACATGAACGCACATATAAAACATACACAAACATATACATTACATGTGGCACATATACATAGCATAAACCACTCAAGATGTACATTCAGCAACTATCCCAAATAATCGACCCCATGAAGAAATTTTCTGTACAAATGCAACGTGCAGTTAAAAATGTCTACATCAATAGATGTTTAAATGTTATTCTTATTTATATATTATGTAGGTACATATAATATGTATTTGTATGTTCGTTTTGAATCAACGTACGGGTATTGTCATACCAACGCATTTTGTAGTAACCTACCGTATTAGTATTGTATGGGACTCGTTGGACATTATTCATTCAGTGTGTATCTAGCAAATTTTAAAATAAAATGCTTTAAATTAAATTTTAACAAAAAGTTTTCAAAAGTAGGTATAAACTAAATTAAAAAAAAATAAACTTCTTACCAAGCTCTTTCCTGCACCTTTTTAAATGTAATTACATGGTATAAATTATTTTTTTTTTTTTTATACTTACGCACCCACACACACGCACCCTCTCCATCATTCATTCCCACACACACATGTACCTTCTCCCTCATTCATTCACGCATACACACATTAACATATACACACATGAATACAAACGTTCACACATACAATTACGTAAACTCTTTTCTTATATATTATGTTTTATTAGATTTACAGTAGATTTTTTTAAATTGGCTCTAGTACCTACTGCTAATATATTCCTTCTTATTTTTTATGCAATAGCTGTAAAAATCTCAAATAAAATAAATAAAGATGTGCAAAATGGTAAATAATATACAATGTGTAAAGTGGTTTCTGTAACTAGCTACTAACAGCTCATAAGCCCTGTAAATGTCTAGATTTCCATATTCTCTTCGTAAAAATGTTTTTTCTCTCTGTTGCTCAGGGAGGAAATCCAGCATATCTACAAAAATTTGGATACACTCAAAACATTCTAAATTAACACAATTCAAAAGCATTGTTCTAGTAAACGGCATTACATTTTTAATTTGAGTATTGTTACAGAGCACAAATTAAAAATAAATTAACATCATTTATTTCACAAGAGACAGGATGAACATCAAAGTAATAATACGCCAGTGGCTAATAGAGTCGCTCATATGGACAAAAACCATTATATTACTATCAACCACGAATTTTGCTTCAGTTTATAGCAATACAACGAGCCGTTTGTCCTTAGGTTGAAAATTGCAAGTGCAAACCAAAACCGTTACACGTTTGTTGTTAAACTAAAATTTAAAACTTTTTTCTTTATGCAATAAGTTGATAAGTTTCTCCAGCGAATTATTACTCGGAATTCTATAACGACAAAATCATTATCATAGTAGCAAAAAAATATAACTAAATTTTTTATCTTGTGCACAATAAGTTAATAGATTACGCAATAAGAACAAATCGTTGTTTTAAAAACTTTATGAATATCTAATTAAGTTAAAGTTTTCTAAATTACTACGCAGGAGTCCTTATTTTGAAAAAATCATAGAGTTGTGTAGTGGTGGAGTGGTGTAGTAGTTGAGACGCTTGACTTATGCACGAAAGGTTCCGGGTTTGATTCCCGGTGGAAACAAAAAAATAAAATGTGATTTTTCTCAAGCCTGGGTGTTCTGTGATGTAATTCACCACTGTAATTGGGCCTCCTGGACTGTTGTGGTGCAAAAAAAAATCTAAAACAAAAAGTAAGATGGCAGTTTTTCTGAACGACAAACCGCTTTGAAGAACTTGGTCTAAGAAGAGCGGAGGGGGTAGTAACTTCGTTGAAACATATATAAACTTTGCAGATAACCAAAACTGAAAACTAATTTTCAACATGAATAATAACTGCAATGTAAGATAGCATTATTTATTGAACGTAAACACCGTGTCTTTCATATTCCCAGAAAATACTCATGTTGCGGATCCATGGCCTTCCTGAAAAAGTGAAGTTTATATATAATATAAGTTAAGTTTTTAGTTTTTCAAGAGTTTGAAAATCGAGTGGATCAAACTCTTTTTTTCTAATTAAATTAATTTCTAACTAAAATCGAACTCTTACTTTCTAATTTTCAATTGTTTGTTTTAGAATTTAATTTCATTAAAAAAAATAATTCGGTTTGTATTTTATTCAAATTTCATTATAACATCTTAGGATCTACTTATATTGATTTATTTATTAAAAAAACAACAGCCATTGTGAAAAAAAAAAACAATATCGACAAATTAACCAAAATCATAGGCCAATTACAGTTTTCTATATACGATATTCGTAAATATATTTTTTAAAAAAAGAAAAAAAAGCGTACCCGTGAAAAGCAATTTCAAATAATTCCACTTGTAAAAAAATTAAATGTAACAAAAAAATGCAAAAGAAAATATTTATTTTTATTTTTTTCACTCTGGTCTTCAAAAAATACTTTCGTTAGCGGATGCATATGGAGTAACCCAGATCAGCCTTCCTTCCTTTCTTCTTTCAAACAAGATAAAATGAATATAATATGAAAATATAAAAAAAAAAAACAAAGCAGATAATTTTTTTTTAGATAAGTACTGTTAGATAAAAGTAAAATTATTATTTGCAAGAAAGATCGAGCTTTTTTTTGTAGTGATATATCGATTTCAGAAAAAAACGTTGTAATAATAATATTATATATGTTTAAAGCATAACCTTTGTGACATTTTAATAAATGTAATAATATTTAAATTCTATCATATTTTTTTATAATTTTGTACAAGCTTATTCAGTATTAAAGGAAACTCGTAAAAGGGAAATGTAATTATATTACGTTGTACAAATTTAATATTACATAACAAAAAAAGGAAAAACTTTTTTGTGTATTATATGGACCAAAAACCTAATCATTTTATATTTCTTAAGATGTTGTTAAAAAATCTTGATCCTTGTTTTTTTTCTGTCACGTGGCAGGATTCCCAGGGTAGCAAGGATGACGGAGGAAGAGTTTTACCAAATGGGAAGCCGAATTAACTTTGATTCAAATGCAAATTTTCATTCGCTAATCGCATTACACGCCAGTCTAGAGACAATCCTTTGAGACTGATACAATGGTCGATATTAAGCTACTGGCTTAAAGGAAGGTGACCAAGGTAAATCTTTTGTTGTAAACAATGATCAAATTTTAATATGTTGATAAGGGTGTCATTGTCTTTAAACTTTATAAATATTGCTGTAAGCTTGATGTAACTTATTAACCGTAGAAAGACCAGCACTTAATTTTTAGGCAGCTTTGTTTGCGTACATTCTTTAATACGGTTTTTCAGGACCATAAAACAAAACTTCAAAGGAACATTTTTTATTGTGTACTTTTAAAAACATTTTAATGATTTTTTTGGTAATTGAGATTAAAAACGTATTTCACGAATCAAACTATACGCACCGGACGCGAACTAGAGAAGAGGTTGGGTAGAGAAGAAGTAGATTATTATTATTATTTTTTAGGAATTATTTATTTAAAAAGAATAACCCGCTAAGCCTCTATTTTGAGGCTTGTCAGCAGGTGGGATAAAGAAGATATGGAAGAAGGTAATGAAATATACAAAAATACAAATACAGTATTGTGGAAGGGATGCTAATTTGAGTCATGAAGTATCATTTAAAAAATATATTAATGGTATATTTTCTAATTTATTTATATGCTTCAACTTTTATTATTATTGGTATGGTTTTGAATTTGCATTATTATTTCATTTCCTAATTAATAATTGTATAATTTATAATTTATATTTGTGATTAAATATTTTAATTATAAGTTTTCTAATTTGCATATATTTTGAATTTTTTGATATTATTATAATTATTTCAATTTTTTTAATGCATCATTTAATGAAATGAAAAAAATAGATGAAGAAAGAAGGTCCTTCCTAAACACAGGAATTTTCTAGTTAGTCGGGACCTGGAAAAAAAGAAATCTGTACATTTTAAAACTGTCAAATAAACAAAAAAAAATAAATAGGATTTGGTCCATTTTTTTTTACATATGCAAAAAGAGTTTTAAAAAAAAGGAATTGTTACGATTGACAAGTTGCCATGTGGAATGTTTGAAGTAACTCGGTTTGTCCTTTAAACACCGTGTATGTTGCATGTTGGTGTAGTGAGTGTCCTGACAAAGAGACGGATACGTCTCGAAACCGGTAGACTGAAAAAGTCGGTAAGTAGTTCTATACTCATATTTACTAACATTAGTTACCGTGTATGTGTTATGCACTGTTGTCCCGGTGTCAGAAGTGCGCTTCGTAGTTATTGGCGTGTTTGTCTAACATGCGTAGGTACAAATCCGGTCAGATTGGAAGTGAAATGTAAGATTTAAGGTGGTTCTATAATGGTATATATTTTATTGTTACTTGATAGGTATTTAAATCGTTAGTCTGATCACCTTAAATTCCATTTAAAAAAAATTAACAATTTGTAATGAGAGAAAAATTTTACACATTGCCGAATGCACCACTGGGAGCGGATATGCAATTTATGATGATAATATAGATTTTGATGCCAGAAAAAGCTAGTTTTGACAAAAAAAGTGCGCGAAATGGAATGAACTTCCATCAAACATAAATTGTGTGGGAGCCATCTAAAAAACAGATTTATAGGCAGTGTTAAACCACATTAAAAACAAATAGTTCACTCCAGTTCTTAAGGGAATCGAACCCGGGAATTCAAATATGGTAGGCAAAAGCATTGATTTATGATAAATAAATAATAAATTAATCTGGGCAAATGTTACATAGGGTGTAGAGTGCCCACAAAAAACATCAAATGACAATACATAAGCCCTGTAAATGCCTAGACTTCTCTATTTCCTCCACAAGTATGTTTCCCATATCTGTTGCAATGAATTTAGATTTTTTAATGTAAAAACACTATATTGTTTAATAAAATCTAAAATATGAATGAATATTTTTAATATCATTGAAAATTATCGACAAGCCATTAGTGTTGAGAAAAAGAGCGAGAAAAAGAAACGTCTAAAATCTAAGAACAACATGTATTATGAAGTGGAATAAAAAGCCTAAAAATTACAAATGACTAAAGTTGAAAAGGCAGCAGAAGATTTTTACTGTAAAAAAGAATAAAACTCCTGTAAAAAAAGTTAGAGAGTAATCAAACTTCTGCAATTTGTATAGGAATAGAACTGACTTATAAACGAAGAAAAAACTTTGGACATTTTTTCATTTTAACAATTCTTTAAAAGAAAATTTGATCAAAACTTTTTAGTATTTAGTGAAATCTTTTTTAATTTATCTGTTTGCTGACATAGCTGCTAAATTAATTACAGATCAAAGTTTAAAAAAAACTGTCTTAAAGTCCTAACGGCGTAAATAAACCAACGACAGGTTATAAACCCTGTAAATACCTAGGTATTTTATTTACCTTCTTTAAAATGTTTTCCATCTCTGTTGTAGTATATTAATCATAAAACTTCCATGGGGGTGAAATTCAATCCTTGTCTACAAAAAATGGATAATAACAAAAAAAGTCTAGGACACAAAGTCAAACTTGGTAAAAATAACCAGATAGCGGAGTTACCAAGAAGAATAGGGCTAAGTTAGGCTAGGCTACTTTTGGCAAATTTAAATATATTTTTGAAAATAAACAAGTCCCTATCTGCTTGAAAAGACACGTATATGAATCGTGCATATTGCCGGTGACAACATTTGAACTAGAAACCATGTCTATAACACAAAAAAGTAGCTAGAAGTTAAAATGCACGCAACGATCCATGGAAAGACAGATGCTCGGTGTATGTCTAAGGGACAGAATAAGAAATTAAGAAATAAGGCGCCAAACTGCAGTCGTGGATATCATGGATCGTGTAGTAAAATTGAAATGACAGTGGGAAGGGCACTTGGCGAGACAAAATGATGACAAAATGGGCAAACAAAAGAAGCGTTGGAAGGCCACAGAAAAGTGAGTCGACGACATTGCCTCTATTGCCAGTAAAACGTGGATGATGAAAGCGGGTGATAGGAAGGAATGAAGACGTTTGGAAGAGGCCTTTATCCAGCAGTGGAGAGAAAAAGGTTGCAGAAGAATAAGATGCATTTGTCTTATACGTCTGCCCTGTGGTCGATAGATCAGCGTGTTTTGACTTACCTTTTTGAGTTAGATACACGATACAATAAGATTTTAAAAAAATGTGTTTTCAAACTGGAAATATTATTAATTGTTCCCAATACTAGCAACTGAAACGTAAGATTAAGCTACGCTGCGGTTGATGTATCAATGTAGTCCTCTATGCACCATTGGGTGAAGAAAAGAAATGACAATAATGGAAAACAAAAAATATTTTTAAAAATAATTTAAATCTTTTGCTGTCTACTTTTTTTCTATTGTCAATGACTCTCTATTTTATTTTCATTATTTATTTTATAACCCTTGTGGACTTCATTTTAAAGAAGTCAATTCCACTAGATCAAGGAATATCCATCTTTTTCAAAAAAGTTCAAGGGTATGCCGATGGTGCAGTTATAATTGACGATTCAGTCAGGAGTCTCTTAAATCACTGTAGATTGACTCCACATGCATGAGTTTAAAAATCAGCATTGCAAAAACCCATGTACTATACAAGTTACCATGTACTATGTATGTTACTATTTATGACTTGTAGCCAAGAATCCCCTTACTTCGTCAAACCAAGTAATCGAAAGGGTCGAGATTTTTTAGTATCTGGGGGTATATGCTCTTCCAACCTCTATCATAACATGGACGAGCTCTTCGTTCTAGTGACGAGAAAACCCTTTGATTACTAATTCACCGCTCTTATTTTTTGCCTTCTCTTTCACAGTAATAGCTGCCTAATTGTAAAATAATCCCCCCCACTAATGTCAATGATGCCCCCGACATTTAAATCATGATTGAAATGTCACTAACTAAATATTTGTGTTCATCCTTTCTCCTTCATCTTTCGTTTTCATTCCCCTCCTCTTTTCATAGTAAAGTGTAGATTTTTAGTTTATTTTCATTTCAATTTGTTTATTAAATTATATGGTTCAGTATTAATATACTTAGAATACGTCCATGCATTTCTTAATTTATCAAACTGAACGATTTGGGTAGGTAGGATGAAAGGCAATATGCCCACCATTAGAAGTATATAAAGCGTTAAATAAATAAATCTATGTAATGGAAACGGGAAGTTTTTAAATAAAACTGGAAGTGCGGCTAGGAATAGAAGCTGCCATATTAAACAGAACGGAGGTTATCTAAAGCCAAGCTGTTATTTTGGTGAAATTCAAATAATGCCTTTATAAATCATTTTCCTATATAGATGCGAATCATGGCACCTCACTAGAGCCCAAAACAGAAAAATAATTCGTTTTAAGTAAAGTAGTTTCAAAATACCTTGGTTGAATGAAGAAATAAGAGAACGGACGCAGCTCGGTGATACTGTCACTAAGCGGAGGCGATACGGTTGGCTGGGCAATATGCTGCGTATGCCTTAACCATGCTTGCTTACTTTACAAAGCAAAGATGCTCTTCTCCAACTAGTGAGCGGACATGGAATGATGACGATGTTTTTTTCAATTTATTATATATACAGCCTATGTTAATAACGACAGTTATATGAAGAAACGCATGTACAAGAAATTGAACAAAAATAATATAAAACTATGTAACAAAGACAAAAGGCAATAAAAACAACGGTTTACAATATATTTATAAACAAAATAAACATATAAGACTTCGAGCTAAACCATGCCAATCCATCTTCATTCCGCACTATTTTAGTGATGAAGAATCTACGAAAAGCCGGAAAATCTATTCCAAGAATCCAAAGTTTTTTGAAAAATAATAAACTTCAGCCCTAGGAGGAATTTGATACAATAAATTATTGTGCGCGGTAAAAATTGGAGCATTAAATTGTATGTAATATAAAAGTTTCCTGAATATGTACGAAAAAAAAACAAAATTTAAATAAAACCGGACTACTTTGATCGACGTCACTGGTTCATTTGAATCAATCAATGATGAGAGAGTTATGGAAGATTTCCATTTCGTTTGCTGTGGATGGACTGATGGGCAAAATTGAACGAGAATAAGCAGAAGAGAACCTCTGAAATCACACGCGGAGCTGTTTCAGAAACAGGAAACCTTAAAAAATCACAGCACTGATAGCACGATACATAAAAATGAAAAGAAAAAATCGGCTAAGTTTAATAGTCTATTAACAAATAAAAAAAATATTTAAAAAAAACTGATTTTCCTCATTGTCTAATTTAAACATTTCGGACACTGGGGCATAAAAACACATGTTCTAATGATGATTTATTTTGTTCTTTGACTAAATTTGTACAATGGTGAAACATTCAACGTATATTCTAGATATGGAAAGGCTGCTTTACCAGATAAATTTATTGATAAATTTTGTTTACAATTTCGAAGATGTTTTTATTCGGCTCACGATTCTGAATAAGTTCGACTGAAGATAAAAGTTAAGATATATAAAACGGTAGTAAAATTTATCACACTATGTGACGTAATGAAGCCATTCGAATGAATATATCACTGTTTTTGTTGTTTTCTGATTTATTTGCCATTTTTTTCGTCGATTCAATGATCAGAGCTTTGTTGAAAAGACATCTATTGGATTTATGGAAAGTTAAAATATCAAATAATTCAATTGAAACTTTTGAGAAAGTTTATGTCGAAAAACCTGACATCTTTTGTACGTAAAAATATGTTTGTGATAAACGATCTTTTAAAAAGGTAATATTTGAAAAATACTGTTTAAAAAAATATAAAACCATGTAACTATAATATTTTTTATAACTTATAGGTAAATAATGTCATTTAAAAATTATTGTTATGAACATTTTTTTTATTATGACATTAAAATTCATATAACATAATATAAAACATAACATTAAAATGAACTAATACAACTAAGGTTCTGTTAAGAGTCTAGGTCTTATAATCATCATCATCATCTGTCTGTCTGCACCTGATGGTGCATAGAGTACTGCATTGGTACACGTAATTCAGCGTATATGGATCATCCGTTACCTGAAGTTAAGGTGACCAGCTTTACGCTTTAGGTGCAAGTTCAGGAATGTTAAATATTGTACTGTAGAGCCATCTTTTAAACCAATATTTCATGACGAGCTTCCAAGGAATTGAACCCGGGAACTGAATCATTGTAGGCAAATGCGCCAACCCAAAATAAATTTATCTTCGCTCGATAACTTCAATCATGATTTATAAATGAAAGCAGCCATCGAGTCGGAAGCACCGGTCTAGGTTTCTAGTTATATTTTTCATACAAAATTGTTTTTTAATCCTTAAATAATTATAATAATATAGTTATACTCGCCAATAGACGTTTTGCCACAGTTGGTAAGACGGTCTCAACCAGTCTGGGTGTTGTGGTATATTTTTCATACATAGCTTCCTTTCAAATTCTTTCATTTCCACCTGCTGACAAGCCTCTTAAAAAGAGGCTTAGAGGGTTGATAATAAAGATAAAAAAACGATAAAACTTAAATCAATATCACAAAAGTTTTTTAGCTACGCTTGGTGCAATGATATATTTATATATGTATTTTTTTAATATCTAAGAGAAAATTTAATAAAATATATTTCGAGTTTGTTTATATTATTCATATTTATTTGAACACATCAGTAAACATAAAGATATTTATATCCAATCCATTGAGCATTTTAATATATTGATAACATATGAATAAATAAAGTGTATATAATAGTAGCACTAAACCGCTAACAAAACATAATAACGGACATACTTTACAAAAAAGTAAATACTAAAGTTAGCCAAAATCCTCACAATAATGCCGTATTCAACAAACAAATTGAGAGAACTATCAGATCAGAAATGAGATGCACATAGAGATAGCGCAATCAGCATTGAATGGCTAATCATTATTCTACAGTGATAGTATTAATTTAAAACTGAGACAGTGAATGGTCAAGTTCTATGTTTGGTCCATATTACTCTGTGGGGTTAAAACATGGACTCTCAAGGTGAACTCCATGAGCCGATTAGAGGCTTTTGAAATGTGGCTTCACCGGAAAATGCTGGCAATCCCGTGGGCAGATTTAGCAACCCACGTAGAGGTGTATTTAGTAACCCACGTAGAGGTGTGTTTAGTAACCCACCTCTACAATCGCATGCAAATGACAAATTTTAATAATGAAACGTCAGATCAACAAAAAAATGATTTGGGAGTTCCACAAGGATCTGTTCTGGGACCACTATTGTACATAAATGATATGACTTTAACATTGTCTGATTGCCAAGTTCGACTTTTTGCAGAAGATACTTTAATTTATGTAGCTGATAACGAATATGATTCAGCAAAAAGGAAAATAAATGCAGAATTAAAAACAGTCTCCAAATGGCTTAAAGCAAATAAGCTAAAACTGAATGTAGGAAAAACTAAATTTATGATAATGGGTAAGAAACGCTGCTTTAACAGTGATCACAGTGTTGAATTAGATGGAGAGGTTCTTGAGAATGTTGAAAGTATAAAATATCCAGGAGTTTGGATTGACTCTAAATTATCTTTTTCAAAAAATGCAGACTATACGAGTAAGAAAATCGAAAAGAAGGTATCCCTGTTAGGAAGGATAAGGAATAAATTAGACATTAAAATTCTCTGCTGATATTTTAAAATATTATCGTTCCCCACATTGATTATTGCTCCAGTATTTTATATTTAAGTAATGAAGAAGATCTAAAGAGACTCCAAATAATACAAAACAACGCGATGAGGATAATATTAAGATGTGGGAGACAAACAAAAGTTAAGAAAATGATTCAACTTCTAGATATCATGACAATTGATCAAAGAATCAAATGCAATGTCGCTAATGAAATAAACAAAATTATTAAAGGAACAGTTCCGAGATATTTTCAAAATAAACTAAAAAATAATGAGTTCTTTCATAACAATGCATTCAGAGGATCTAAAAATATAAGACTGGAAAAGAAATCAAAAGCAATGTCCCAGAACTGGCTTTTGTACAAGGGAATACAACTATTTGAGGAAATGCCAGAAAGCATAAAAAATGAAAGAAATGTAAATATATTCCAAATTAAATGTAAAAAGTATATATGTGAAAAATATTAGGTAGTATATAGTGTAAATAGTAAATATATTTAATGAAAATGTACATATAAAAAAGTTAATATTATAAATTAGGATATTAAGTGTATAATAGTGATAAATAATTTTAGAATAAGTATGCATGTAAATATTGTGTTGTAAATACATATTAGACTATGTTAATCATAGAACTAAATAATTAATAAAAATATAAAAAAAGAGGTGCTGAGACGAGCCAGTGCCGAAAAATAATCACTGTCCTCAATAAAACTGAGAAAACTCGCATATCTGGGCGATATCGTGCGCGGGAGCAAATATGCGCTTCTGCAGTTAATCATGATGGGAAGGTCGAGGAAAAGCGTGGAGTTAGAAGACGACAGATGTCCTGGCTGAGAAACGTCCGCGACTGGACGGGAGTGCTCGGGGTTGAGGCCCTGTTCCAGTTGGCACAGGACCGGAATGCCTACTCTAGGGTGATCGCGTCCGAGGGACTTGATATGGCACATAAAGAAAAAGAAATACTGAAGAGCGTCTTGGATTGCTCCCAACTCTTCGAAAGAATTTACTTACGAGTCTCTTAACGCGCAACAAGATTAAAGCAACTTTTGACGTTGAGACTCTAGAACAAGTAATAGTCAAAATGCAGCAATCCCGAGAATTCTACAGTTTATTAATCAAGTATTTGTCAATATTGATTTATTTTGCTGAAGTTTTAACGTGTACCGACGCACAGCTAGAACCTCGTATTATATTATATTTTATTTTTCGAATATATTTCATAATAGATTTATGTAATTCATAAACGAATACTTTACTTATCTAAAATACAGGTACCTATAATATGAATATTTTATGTTTTTATATTTAATAAAAAATGTTTAACAATTTTTTCCACTTATATATGAAAAAATAAATTATATTTTTTAATTTGAGTTTCTATATCTCTAATGAAGAAAAATGTTTAGGTAAAGAGAGGGGGTCTGTTTTAAAAATATTTGTGTGACTAACTTTTTTGTAATATTTAAATGAATATATTTGATTACAAAAATATATCAATTGAAATAAGGATGGAGTGAGCTTCATGTGAGCCTTTAATTTAGAGTTGAATAATTTTGTATTTTTAATACTTTTTATAATTCAAGGTATTGTTGATTAGAATTCTTTTTTCCCGAGAAGGAATAGTGATTTTGTGCTTTACCTATACACACTTCAATGAAGTTTTTTTTCCGTAAATTTGTGACTTTTTCTTTAAAAAAAATTGTATTATAGATCTTTCTTTAAAAATTTCATCTACTTATTTACACATAATTCTTTCAATACCAAATGAGATGCATTTAAGGTTATTTAATTATAATTTTAATAATATTATTTTGTAAAATCAACAAAATACATAAATTTGATTAATAGCATCCAATTCACAATTCTGTACCGTAAAATCGATTGTATAATGGCACTTTTTTATTCATAAATAATATGTCGTGTTATTTTTGTTTCTTTTTTTAAATATTCTATCAATAGTTTGTACAATAGGTAAGTAATTTAAACAAAACTTTAAAGGGCCAATATATTTTTTTATATGTGTAAGTATTGTTGGCTAGGCTTTTTATCTCAAAAATTAGATACTAAAAAACACGAATAAACACGAGAAAAAAGTTCTGGAAATGCTTCAATGTTATGAAAAAATATTCATATTGGATTGACAAAAAGTTTTCTTTGCCTTTATAGGATATATTTTTTAAAAATGATGTCCAAACGAGTCTAGAATTTTTCCGGCTCTCAACGACCCAATTATTGTATAATATCTCGAAACTTCCCCAAGAGAGTGAGGAGATAGAGTTGATCAGGAAACTGATCCGGCTCAAATAAATACAAAATAACTAATCATAATAAGGACAAGGAAAACTATCGCAGGAAATTCCCATGGCTCGGACATTGTTGTAAAATTGGATTGTGTTGAGGCGGACAATTCGCCATTGTTAGCTCAAAGTTGAAAACTGCGTAAAATGTGCCGCCCCGTCATCGGGTCAGCCGCTATTATTCACTGCAGACCCTTGCTGTCAAGGCGGAAAAAAAAACAATTTGCCGCCATTTAAATCTTCCGCTTTTTAGATCGAGGGTATCAAATACTGGCCTTTAGTTTGGGACGCAGGTCGTGAATTTAAACATTTTGCTTTTAGATAAACTCGATAAGCTTTTATTTCAGAATGGCCTTAATTACGTTTAATAAATAAAAAAATACATATTCGATGAACCTTTTACATAATTAAATTAAAACCAGTGATATATTCTTACCTTAATTCTAGAAAAATGTTTAAGTTATGTTTAAGCGCTAACCCCTTGCTTATTTTAAAATAAGCATAAAAAATACGACCAGGGTGGGTGTTGATAGTAAAAAAAAATCATAAGTAAGAATTTATCTTCACCATAAAATATACACTATTGGTGTGTTTTTTCCTAAAATAAACGGATTATATTTATTTATTTATTTATATCATTATAGTTTGAATATCCAATTACTGTAGCTTGCTCAATTACTTAAGCACCTACCCAACTCAGCTAGAGTATATATTTGGCTTTTTTATTATATCCTGCTAGTACTACTGAAAGTCTTATTTTTATCAATTAATATTGCTTATTCTTATTCATTTTAAACACATATTCAAAACTCACATTTTTAAAATTCAATTCATTGCTAGCTTTTTTTGTATTTTTAAATATATAGGTTTAAAAATAAAATTCCTTTACATAGTATTAAACATTTATATTTCATCTTATTAAAAACATAATACAGTGCCCAAGTCTTATTTCTCATTATTTTTTTTTAACTCATTTTTATCCTAATCCACTGTAAATTTAATTTTGTGTGCATATTGCTTGCTTGTTTTTGAGTTTTTAAACGAAATCTAACATATTTAACGTTATTAACTACGTAATTCTTATTATTACTATATTTTAAGTAAGGTAAGTGCTATATAAGCGACCCGTAAAGATCTATTGTGACGGGTCCAGCTCTCTTTTAAGAGCCTTGCTACTGTGTTCAAGGTGAGAGTTTTAATTTTGCGAAATCTGCCCTGACAAGCCCAAATTCGTAAAGTATCGTGCTATTAGCTAAAAGGCAAACTCAGGGTACATTAACATCCTCAAGACTCCGATTACAATGGGAAGTACACAGTAATCTTTGACTGTCTATTTAGTAAAATCAAAATTAATGTACAAAATTGCGTATATTTGTGCGAAATTTTCAAATATCTTCATCGGTAACATGTAATTGTACGTGTTTAGAACAAAAAAAATATCTGCCCATTCTATTTTTCACAAGAAAACTTAATTTTACTCCGTAGATAAAATTGAAGATAACTATTAACTTCCCATTGTAATAGGGGCCAAGGTTTAACAAAATAATTCAGTAAGTCTTATTCAAATTTGTTCACATTACTTTTTCTAATCTATGATAAATTGACTTTTGTGCATTTATTGCTTGCATATTTTAGAATTGTAAGTAGTTTAAAAAAGTCGATTCTTACAGCTTTATAAGAGTTTAGAACTCCATATTTTCCTAGACGACCAAGACAGAAGTTTCTTTACCTTTGCAAAAATGTCAATGTAATTTTTCACTGTGATATTTTCTTCACCTCTTTTGAAAAATCAATTCAAAAAATGATTATCGGGAGGTTCATTTCTACTTCAGTATATTATTATTACTTTCTGATTATGCTCCAGAGCACAATTTGCCACGTTTTCCTCTCCACTAGAAATATTCCCCGTACCGCCATTTTTTCAGCCGAAGTTTCCCGCCAACGGATGGCGAGAGATATCAGTAGCCTTCATATCCGGTGGCGGTGGTCGGAACAGGAAGCTAAGAATGACGGCCTGGGACGTCCGAATTCGAGCGCCGAACGAAATTTGAAAGCAGAGATCGAATACAGAAATGATTGGAAGGAGAAATGAGAGAACTTTTGTGACCTACCAAGATAAAATATTTCAGAAAAATCGTTAGTAATTTTACTGTTTTACGATTTTTAGAAGTAAAAACTTTTTTAGACGCACTGTGTTTTATTCATTTTATAGTGAATATATTTAATATTAATTTTAAACAGATAATGTTAGCAAATAATGCATCGAAGGTTCTTACTTGTTATTTTTTGTAGAAAGTAAAATATTACATTTTTATTTTTATTTTATGTCTTGAGGAAGGAACAGTCATGTTGCGAAACCGATAGACAAATAAAATAAATAAGTGTTTTTTTACAAAGTAAACATTGCTGTTTGAAAATGTTTTTTTTCGGTAGTGAATAAGTTTGATATGTCATGCTTTCCATTAAAACGCTTATTCGGCCTAATTAAAAGAAACTGAGAAAAAACAGTTAAGGGAAGCGAAAATATTAACATAAAATTAAAAACACTTTGTTTTTAACCACTTCTTATTCATTTAATTACCAACCAGTTTCTGAGCTACTATGCGCTGCTTTATCGAAGTACTATTTATAAATTATTTTTATTTTTTTAATAAATTTATAGTATATTTTAATAACAGGGAATCTGTATAAAAATAATGAACAGAAAATGAAAATGGTGTGTTCTCTGTTCATGATAGTCTCCATTTAACATGGCTCAGCCTGTTCTGAGGATGGAAATTTTTATCTTTTAGAGCATAAGGATAATATAATAAAGGAGTTCAGTATTACGGAAAATTTAGATACGTAAATTGTTTTGCTTCTCGCGGTAAAAATTGTACCATTTCGCTGTAGGAAGTAAAATGTATGAAAAAAATAATAAAAACGATTTTGATTAAAATAAACCACTTTGAACGACGTCACTAGTTCTCACAGATGTAGTAATTTCAAAATCACAAAACTTTAAAAAATCATAGCGCTGAAAATACGATTAAAAATAAATAATTTTAAATTGACTTTGTTTTGTAGTTTTCAAATATATCATTTATAAATTAAAACCACTAAACTTCCTCGTCCTTTTTTGTAATTATAAAAAAAAACAAATTAATGCTTATGATCGAGCAGGACCAGAAATTTATTAATGAAAGAAGTAAAAATGTTAAAGCTTTTAATAAGACAATGACTTGTTATTTGCTGATTAAAACTTTAACCTTTGTCATCATCAACATCGTTTCTCTATCATCACCAAGTGCATAAGATACTGCATTGTACTAATAAACACAACGTTTATCGAAAATTTCATGATACCTTAAATTCGAAATTTTCATAATATTTATGTTTTTTGTTGATATTTCATAGTCAATGATTTTGATAAAATCATTATCTAAATTATGAAAATTTTCAGTCAAATATATATATATATATATAGTTGGATAATTTATAGACCGCCATTTTTGTAAAAATCACCTCAAGGGCGCTGTACAATTAATAAATATCCCAGTACGTCTTGCAGCTACAGAGCGCATGGACGGTTGGGATTCTAGTTCCTCGTTTTCAATTAAGATCAATCAAAAATTATAATAGAAAGGAGCTAGATTACAGAACGTCTTGCAGCTACAGAGTGCATAGACAGTTAGAAATTTAGCCCCTATTTACACATTTTAAAAATTGACAAATAAATTTAGTGTATTAATGATACTAAAAAAATAATCATAATAATATGAATAATAAAAAAGAGTAAGATTACAACGCGTCTTGCAGCTACTTAGCGCATAGACGATTGGAATTCTAGACCCCATTTACAAAATGTTAATATTTTAAAGTTGATATATGAAAGATAGATAACCAATCATCGTGCAGCTACAAAGCGCATGGACGAGTGGAAATTCCATCAAAGTTAGAATGATATCAATAAATTTACAAAAAATAGAGCATAGTAGTAAGTTTGTCAAGTGTTCATGCCAAGAAGTGCGCAATAAAAAACTAAATAAATAAAGCACTGTATCAACTCCATGGTTAACAAAGGGAGATAGATGTCGGAAGAGAATCTTGTGTAGACAGTAGGTAGATACCGTCAACATGTGGCCGGTCAAATGTTTATTATAAGACCCCTCAATTTGTTAAACTCCGTCAATATTTTATTATTCCCTTTTCATACCTAATAGTGATTATTTCCATAACATAAAAGTTATATGATCAGTCTTACGCTTAAAGTGACAGTCCTGGACTATAAAAAGATTCTAGTGTAAAACATGCTTATTTTTAAATATTTTATCTCAACTATGTAGAGAATTGAACCCGAGATCTCCTGCTTAGGAGGAAAACGCGCTGACTATTTTAAACACGAGGAGAATAATGTATTAATTAATTTATTATTTAATCTTAAACTGCTGAATATGTCATTTGTGGATGTCCTAATATTAATCTACATTTACTCACATTACCAGAAAATAATAAACATAAACAATCAATATAAATACACTTTACAGTTTTTAGGAACATTTATTTGCTTTTTAAGAACCAGTATGTAGCTACTTAACGTATTATCTGGGACACGTTGCACATTTTTTATTCAATAATTAATATTATTCATTCATTAAATACGTACCAATTTAATTGAAAATAAAATGCTTTTTTTCAAAACGAGGTTTTCAAATTTACTATAATTTATCAAATACAATCAAAGCATCACACCATTACTTGACTAAAATATTTTTGCAAGGGTTTCGAATGTAGATATAAAAATATTTTTTAAAACCCTTTTCCAAGCTCTTTCATATACCCTTTTTGTAATAAAAATACGCTTTAAAATTATTATATTTTACTTACGTACGTTACATTTACAGAAGCACACAAACACACACTTTCACATTTACATACACACACATGAAAACAAACGTTGTACACATACAATTATGTTAACCCTCTCCTTATATAATATTAATAATAATAATATTTGGCTAATTTATACAGCTCCATTTTTGTGAAAAATTACCTCAAAGGTGATTTAATTTTTTGTTTTTTTCTTTATTTCAATTATCCAACAAAATAAATATGAATATTTACAAAGTTAAAAAAAAATATATATATGCCATACATATAAATAAAACATTATTTTTTTATTTTCATTTGTAAATGTAGCCACTCCACTAGCGAAAAAGCACATTCTGCAATGTCGGTGAATTATTTATTTTATACTTAAGAGTACTTTCACGTCAATTGCAGTTATAGTAAGATGTAAAAAAAATAAAAGAGATCAGAAAATATTTTTTTTAAATACGCACATGAAATGAAAACAGAAAAGACTAACAGTATATATAAATTACACTCTAATTTATGAGAAATGTTCAGTAGCTTCTCTTCTAGTACTTTTAGTTATACAGAAATAGACAAAAAATTTACAAGTGTTGTTTTTAATTTTGCTTACGTGTATCTCCATACTAAAAGAAATGTAAAGTTTAGGTGCTACAAAATTTTGCCATCACAAGAAAGAAGGACGTTTTGACATAAAACAAAAAACGGAGAAAATAAATATTTTGTAACTAGGAAATTGAAAATTTTCTATGTGAAAAATACTACAAAAATAAAGTATATTATAATGCGACAGCATGTATAATAGTTTGCCCTAACGAAATATATACATTAATTTTAATAAATTTTACGTTATATATTTAAAAATTAACATTTTATTTTTATACTATTGTTATCAAAAAAATTTTTCGCTTTGTGGTATGACATTTTACACTTATTTGTTTATAAATTTATATAAACCACATTAATTTTTTTGATTACACTTCAACCGGTTTTGAGGTTACAACCTCATCGTCAGGAATTTAACTAACTTAAAATTACACGCGTTGCTATGTATATAATAAAATATTGTATGAAAGAGACAGAAAGAAGATACAATAAATCATAATGGGAATAGTTTTAAAAGAGGACTTGAAGTTAAATTTAATTGATTATTTATTATTTGAAGTTTTTGATTAATAGCTTTATTAATTTCCTATCGTTCTAAATTATCTAAACGAAAACCATTTTTATTGACATGCAAAATTTCATCACCCGTTTCTTGATTAAATTCTTTTAAAACTATTCCCGTTATGATTTATTTTATCTTCTTTCTTTCTCTTTCTTTCAATTTTCTGTCTCTTTCACACAATATTTTATTATATAAAAGACGGTTCTGGCTAGAAACGCCCTTTTTATTTAGTAATTAAGTAAATGTCTTTCTTTCTTCGTGTTAATATGTCAATAGATTCTACTCAACTAAATAAAATAGACGTTACTAGCCATTTACTGCTATTCAAACTAGTAACACCGACTTAATAATCAATTAACTTCGAAATTACCAGCAGATCTTAAATTTAATTGAATACGAGTAGGTATATTCATTTCAGATGTTTCTAAAAACGGAATAGAAGTAAAAATAAGTATTTATATTAACAGCCTTTATATTAAGTAACCTTCAAGACTTTTTGCAGTTAAGTCTAATTTATTAGTGAAAATAATAGGGTTGTGGTTATTTAGGAAGATAATTCAAGTACCAATAGATGCGTATTTTTTTCCTGATTCCGACTATGTATTTGACTCATTTTTGAAAAAAAAAAATAGATGCGTCCTTTTTTCTTATAATGACAGAATTGTCGTGTCTTTGTTTGTAATTGGTTTTTGTCTTTGGTATTAAAATGACAGTTTTTTTTCTTTGTGAACGGTCATATATTTGTTGACCATCATTATCGCTATCAAGTTTTTTTATGGATGTATAGTTAAATAGTCTTTAAATATATTTGTCAAATGTCTAGTACTAGAAATTGTGTAAAAAGTCTATATGTAGAGTATTGATAAGGCATTTTGTTGGCTACTCGCAGTAAGGTTTTTTGTGCTTTCATTAGTGGTTCTAGTGTGGTTTAACTTGTTTCTGTCCATCCTTTAATTCCAAAATTTATAATTGATTGTGGCAGTGCACAGTTAACTTTAATAATTGTTGTTTTTTTTGGAATATTTCTAATGTCTTTAAATAAATTTATTTTATACGTAATCTTTCATTCTGACTAAGGTAAAATGACATATTATATTATATTTTCTGATTTAAAATTAAGGGTATGTTAAACGAAAGAAGTGAGATTTCAGTTGAGATCTGAGCTGACTGGGACTGTCAATGATTCGTAAGTGTGAAGGGAATTGGTTCCAGGCAGAGGGGCCGGCGATCTCCGAACCAAGTGTTTGAGCAGGATTTTGACGGATTTCGACGAGTTTTCCTCTGCCTGAATCAAATGCTGACCAAACCATAAAAATATTATTAAATTAGCAGTGGAATTTTTTAATTGACTCAAGTATTATTTTTGTATTATCATACATGTCTATTTATAAAATAAAAAAAGTAAAAATGGAATCTAAAAAAAAAAAAGGAAAAAAACAAATAATAACAACAATAAACCATCACGCCGTTTTCCAGTAAAGGTAGGCAGAGAAGATAGAACTCCATTTTACTCCATTATACGTATTTGCAAACCGATATCACTTCCTCCTCATTCCTACATCTTCTCATGCACGTGCGCCAATTATTCCTACTTTTTTCATGTCCATTTCCAAACATTTGTAGAATATGGTCATGTCATGTCTTTATCGGTCTTTCTCTATTTCTACATCCATCAATATTTGAAAAGAACATATTTTCAGCCGTCTTTTTACTGTCCATTGGTTCTATTTTTCCAAACCAACGCAGAGCTCCTTTTTTGATTTCGTCGAAAATGCCTATTTCAGCCTTACATAATGTACGGATCTCAAAATTTGTGCATCTATCGTAAATAGTTTTACAACACATTTGCCTGAGAGATCGCATTTGAACAGCATTCAGCCTACTTTCATCCCTGTTTTTCAAAGTCTATACTTCGCTTCAGAAAAAAGTTTATTGTTAAGCGTCCTCGGAACGGGTAACTCCAGTGAGGTCACATGATTTTTATTATTAATCATTGTTTATAATGTGAAAAAAATAAATTAATAAATAAATAAAAACATCAGGGTTGGCACCAGGATTCCATTGTGAACTGCTAATCTTGCCTCTTCTGAAAAACATTTATTTGCCAATGTTGATTTAAGTTCACCATTTACTCTGTACTCGGAACTCACCCTCCTTTCAATATATTTCTCAGTCATTTCATCCCTCGTAAACTTACGTCCCAGTAACACGAGTTCCTATTCCTGTTTCGTTATAACCCCATTCACAGGGTTTTCACATTTAATTAAACTTTCATTTCTTTAAAAAACCATTACACTCGATTTATCGACATTCATCAGCAAATTACTCCCGTTGCAAACATCGTAGACTTTTGTTACGAAAAATTGCAGGTCCTCTATATCATTAGCAAAAAGCAAGGCATCATCAGCGTACAAAAGATTAAAGTAAAATAAATTAAATGAAATAAAATAGAAAAAAAATACAAAATCAAGTAATATGAAAAGTAAATAAAACGAAATAAAATAAAACCACATATAAAACGAATATAATAAAATAATTACAATTGTATTTTTCTTCATACGTATATACAGCTCGGTGAATTTACGAATTGTCATAAAATTTAAATATTAGTGTCGGTAATACCGTATAAAAATGACTGTTTAATTATTTCAATAAAATAAGTTCACTATGCGAAAAAACGTCCTTCAAAAATAAGCTGCAAAAACGAAAAAGTATAAGTAATGGAGAAAAATTCGTAGTACAACTGCCATTTGGGAAATAAATTATTCTTTACAAAAAAATACAAACCATTAATGTTTAAACGCCTCGGAGATAAGAAAGATTTATAAGATTTTTTAATATCTCTGCAAATAGGACAGTATTTGCCGAAGTCTAATGAAAATAATTTATTGGTGTAATAACAATATTAAATTTAAAATTCACTTAAAACTAGGTAGTCAGTTTTGAGTTGAGGGTGTCTTTTAACCATTTAAAACCTAAATTGATTCCTTTGGACCTAATATTTAGCTTTAATTTTTAATAAACAATTGGTCTTAAACTGACAATGAAACGAAAAAGTTTATGTGACATGTGTTATTGTCGTACAATGTATGTTCAATCAAGTTAGTTAAATTTTAGTGGAATATATTAAAACTTGGCTTAAATATCGTTTGAAAGGATGTATATACTCTAAGAGACAATATGAATTCGCTCCAAAATAAACAGACCAGAAAAAATCCAAATGTCAAAACTAAAATAACGAACTTTTCGGTGTAATTCCGACAACTAACATGAGCAAAAAAATAGTGACGTACTTAAGGGATACCAAAAATTTAAAAATACACTTGCCGTTTTCTAATTTTAGTAGAAACGGGAGTTAATAAATTGTACACATCAAATACATTTTAATTAATACCTGGATTGAGAGGATTTTAGAGGAAACGAATATTAGGAAAATACCTTTATCAGTATGACGGTCAAATATTCAATATCTCAAAGTGATTAAAGTAAATAATATGTAAAACCCTTAATGATAGGTCATTAGCATTCATCTTCATCAAACTCTTATTTGCACCCGATGGTGCATAGGGCACCGCATTGTAAAATACAGCTTACATTGATCATCTGTTACACGATCGTAAGGTGATAAGTCTTAATTTTTAATTAATCAAATACATCAAAATAAGACCACTGTTAAAAACAAATGTTTCATGTCAAACCTCACAGGAATTAAACTCGGGACCTCAAGCATGGTAGAGGAACGTACGAACTTATATAGTACGAGGCGGACATTTCTCTATCTCCACTCAATTTCATTTTTCCGGATTTTAACCCGAGAGCAGCCATTGCGTTGAAAACGATTGTTCAGGATTCAGTGCTTCGATTATGAACGCCATCTTCATCTGTATATATCGAGACGGTATACTTAACTTCTGCACTATCTGTATCTTATCTCGGTACGTTCTACCTACTTGTCATATTTTCAAACGGACATTTTATGACGTCAAAAAAAAAAATTGAAACACTTTAAAATTATATGTTTAACCTTAAATAACGGCTTTGGGTACTCTTTAGAATGTTTATGTTATTAATCATAATTGAATTCCAAATAGATTAATTATATAATATTAACAATGTTTTAAGTTTTTACAAATTTTTGTATAGATTAACCGGATTCAACCCCTTAAAGAGAGTTATCATTAACATATTACAACAGGGACGGAGAACATTTTAGATAATGGAAGATATAAGTCTGGACATCTTCAGAGCTTATGACCTGTCATTGACTGGTTAAAGTTACCATTTAAAATATTGTGTAACTTTCACTTATTAATCTACCTATATTTGGACATCTTTATTCCTTATTTATCATATTTATTGATGTGGTAATTGTCGAAAAATTCACCCGGTCCAAGAAGCGAAAAAATTGTTTAAAATATTTTCATGCGTTGCCTGGTATGTGAGTTAAATAATTCAATTGAATGAATCTTAGCCACATCAATAACAGTTTAAGCTCTTTAACTTCACAAACATAAAAAAATGGAAGAGTTGAAAGAATATTGGTGTTCAATTATTGGCAGAATGGTGAATGTTACAAAGTGTGTAAAGTGGCCTCTTAAACCAGCTGATGACAGGTTATAAGCCTTGTAGATGCCTAGACTTCTATAATACCTTCTCTGAAATTTTCTTCATCTCTGTTGTAAAACAATGATGTATTTTATTAAAAATCCCTCTTTATCCCCTTCACTTTATTTTCCCATCATCTACCTTCTTGCAGAGGAGTGTTTTTTTTTCTCGTGTAAATTTTCAAAATTTTTTCTTAATGCAATTTTATATTTGTATTTGTAAATAAAATAAACTGGATGCATGTACATTTTTGATACTCATTAATATTTTTTGTTGTATTTTCACATTAAAATAAAATAGCAAATTACAAACGAATAAAAAATGAATTTTGTTTTGTAATGGAACCACTTTGGGAAGTCAACTGAATTTCCACAGTACTTGAATAATATACACATGATTCCTATAAAATATCAGGTGCCATTGTATGAAATAAAAACTTTTATTCGCTCATGATATAATGGCAATGTTCACAATTCTCTGAGAGGCATTGTATTTCTTTATGTTGGCTACTTTCATATTCAACCGTTTGTCGTATGCCGAATTTCGTACAGAATTGAGGTACATCTATCCATTCGTATGTTTAAGTTCTCCTCTATAAAAGATATGTGTATCTATGGAAAAAACCCTCTCGTAAGATGTATATAGATATATATATAGCCATGTCGTTAAAAGCACGATATAAATAAGACATGTCGTCCTTGGAATAACAAAAATGATATTTTCAGATACACACTTAAGTAACAATGTAACGTTGTGAAATAAAAACCCACTTAAAATTAATCTGTAGATACATTTTTACACTGTTATCGCATCTATTTTAAAATAAAAATAAGGGTTTTTCATGATTTTTCAATATTGATATAAAATAAAAAAAACTTTCAATTTACCAAGTGGGTTATTGTAAATTTTATTAAGAAAAAAACTAAGACTTTAATATACATAAAATAACCTACTTACAGACAGATGGTAAAAGAAATATATTTCAAAAGCAAAAATTGAAAACACTTATATAAAAGAAAAACTAATCTTACGTATATACAAATATATATATGAATTTAACAGCTATAAATTGCGGGTTATCATTCCATTTCTAGTGTTATAGACTCACAGAATAGATGATTACAATTCAAACTTTTTTTTAACGTAACACTGCTACTTATACCCGTATGCAGAGACAAACCTTAAGGTGAGTAAAGTACATTCTATTGTCTTCCC